>NW_005369902.1:1597014-1618282 GCF_000412655.1 Myotis brandtii
CCGCCCAGCGTGGTGCTGTGGAAGAGCATGGGCTTTGGAGTCAGATGGGCCCAGATTCAAATCCTGATTCTGCCTTTCAGGCCTCAGGACCGAGACGTGAGGTCCCACCTCTGTCTGCCTCCATGTCATCTCCAGAGAAAATGGAAATATTAATAGTAGTTATTGCTTAGGGTCAGGAGGGGAAATGAGACAAATAGCATAAAGTACCTAGCACATGACACAGCCCAGTAAATGTTAGTTATAACCTTAAGTCACATGTAAAGCAAGGGGAAACTGAATGTATTAAAGAATGGTAACCTACGTAGCATAGGATGTATCTGTAACACTGTCAACAATAAAAAATAAACATAAAAAATAATAAATTACATTTAAAAAATCCACATCCAAAAAGACACATATTAGCTCCCTGATGGCCCTCTTTCACTAGAAATATAATCTTACAAAGCTGCTTATCTTTGTGCTTAAGGACCTCCAAATATTTTAAAAATCCATCTCTTTGAAGGATGAGTGGAAAATTCATGCATCTCCACCTTCAATGAATTCTGAGCAATTAGACTTCTAACTGCCCCGCCCCACCCCCAGAGCTAGCACACACCTCTTCATTCTGTGTGACTTTTGCATATGAATGCCCCTGTGACTGAGAAACCCTTCTCTGGTTCATGAACTCCTATTCATCCTTTAAAACCCAGTTGGAATATAGCCAGTTCCATGTAGCCTTCCCTTACACCCTCATCAGTTCCTCTCCGAAGCTCCATTGCACTTTGCACATATGCCTTATTAGAGCATTCGGTGCCCTGTACGTGAGTGCCCTGTTGGGACTTTTAAGGCCTACGTAGAGGCCCACTCAGAGTGCTCTTCAGGATGAAAGACCAATGCAGCAGAGCCCGCTACCTGGAGAATCTGCCTGTGCCTCAAGCCCCGAGATGGCGCTCCTAATTTTCCTCTGATTTTACTTTCCAACTTGATTAAAACTACGTGATGTTTACACTGCTGTAGGGCAGATAGAACTGTGACTTGCTTTACGGTCTACACATCAGATTTTATGTCCTCTTGTATTTCATGTCCCATCAGGTTTCTGAAACGTCCAGTTCTCCCCCTCCATTCAGTGGAAATCAGAACTTTGCAGCATAATCGCTGGGGTGTCGGTGCAGGGGGAGGCAGGTCCCGAGGCACAGTGATGGGGTGGAGAGGGCACATATGCCCCATTTCTCCTCCCAACCCAAACTGCTACACTTCTGCCCTCCATCCTTCCAGGCTCCCTCCAGTCATGCCTGGTTTCCTGGCCCTCTCTGCCACTCTCTCGTGTTATGCCCATCTCCGCCAGCTGCATCAATGTGCCTGGTCCCCTGGCTCAACCTTCTCAATGGCCCCATGTGGAGCTAGTGATTTCTCGTGTACTTTGCCTTCATTTGACTCTTAGGTTAGACTTCAGGTAGGAGAGCCTCCTCCATCTCTCCACTCTCCCTCCAGGAAGACTGGATTCATACCACCTGGGTGACCTGAATACCTCCAGACAAAAATTCCATGTAGAGAAACCCTGGCTTGTCAGAAGTGAACACAAATCCTACCTAGTACCCACCTTTGTTCTAGGGAGCTAACAAAATTCTAAGAAAACGAGCACTTCACCGTTAAAAATAACTAAATGACGAGGTAACAAGACCCCCTTAGAGTGAATCAAAGGAAACAATGGCAAGGACTTCGTTTGCTGAACCTCAGTTTTCTCACCAGTAAAATGGGATAATAGCACCTGCCTCGACCAGGAGGTGAGAGTGTGAGCAGCGTGTTTTAGCTCAGGGCCTGGTGTGCACTAAGGATGCTCAGTGAGAGGTCATGGCTGTGATTGTTTTTTCTGTTTATTTTTCTAATCTTATCCTTCAGTGAATGTTAACTCCCACCCCCATATCATCCTTCATGCACATACCAAAGAAAGGCACTATAAATAGAACAACCACAGGACTTGGTTCAGGAGGTTTAGATTAGCATTCGAGTCCATCCATCGCTGGGGTCTGTGACCTCATTTAGAAGTCGAGGCGGTGGTATTTTCACGTTCTCTTCCTGCGCAAGGTTGTTTGAGGAGGAGGTGGCGTGAGGGCGCTGAAAGCATTTTACACACTACGAAGGGCTCTGCCGATGCTCTCTCTCAGTTTCTTCCACCTTCTCCCCGGATGATGTCCCTGTTCTGAAACGTGGGGTGTGGAGTGTTCAGAGGTGAAGCTGGGGGATGGGGGAAGGGGGGAGTGGTGATTTCTGGCCTCATCCTGTGGTTTGTACATTGCAATGCCAACCTTGCTCCCTGAACCATTTTCCCCACCTTGGGACACTGGTGGCAGACCGATTCCTTTTATTTTGAGGATTCTGGGCGATCAGGGACTGAAGGAGTGGTCTGGAGTTCACAAGGTCTGGTGTCGGGACGCCTGTCATTTCCTCGTTGGGAGGCCTGAGGTCATTCCGCTTTCTGGGCCTTAGTTTTCCCATGTATAAAATGGGCATGTGAGAATGAAATGGGCTTCTATTTGGAAGATAAAAAGGTCGGAATGTATAGCCGCTAAGATCTCTCGTAAGTTCACATCCTGAGCCGTTTGAGGAGAGAAATGCTTCTGAAATAGCGATGTCCTGTCATTACTGGGGACAGTGGGGCCTGGAAACAGCACGAGGGAGGACCTCCGTGGTGCTTGGAGGCCATGGTTTCCCGAACTGGGGTGGCAGCTGGCACCCACCACTCTGCTGATGAAGCAAAGAGGAGCATCTGCCTCCTGAGCTGTCCAACTTGAGTTACGTCTGAGCAACACACTTCATCTTCCTCTGCAAAATGTGCTCGGCAATAAAAAAAGCTTGACCCCTGACTTCAGGGCTCCAATCTGTCTCAGCACTTGTTTCCATAGTGATTGTCACTGAGAAGTGACTTGCCACTCACTCATCTGTGGCGTCCCGCCTCTCGCACACAGACTTATCATCTGACGAGAAAAAGGACAGACCCTATAAAGCAGAAAAGGAACCAGGAGGCCAGATAGCTGGCTCCTTGCCCTGGCTCTTCCATGGGCCGCTGTGTGACCTTGAACGAGAGGCTGCACTTCTCTGGGCCTGTTTCCTCGTCCTTAGGTGACTTCCAAAGGCTCTGAGACACTGGGATGGAAGGCAGGGCTCCATTCAGGTTAGGAGGCGCTGCATTCTTCCTTCACGGTGAGAAGGACATAAGCAGCAATGATGCTTCGGGATCTCACTTCTCAGCACCCAGCCCTCCCAAGGGCGCCCCTCTGCTGGGGCCCCACCCAATGATGCTCTCCCTGCTCTGTGCACTTCCCTTCTCTGCTCAGGCTGCTCCTCCCACCTTTGGTATCTTTCTGGCTTTCTCCCCTCTCCCCCATGGTGACCTCCTGTCCAGCTTTGAGAATCTGGTACAGTTGGTATCTCATGCACCTTCTTCACCCCCCTCCTGCCACCCCAGTCCAAATGGAAATCGCCTTTATTTGCTCCTGGGTCCACCTATACTATAGCCCTGGTAATGCCCTTTGGCAATGTTGCCTCATGATTTCCTCAGCCACACACGCATTCCAAACTCTGTGGTCATGAGGTCGGCAACCAAACCCCTTCCTCTGGCTCCAGGTGGGTCCTGCAAGGTGACAGCAGCGCTGTCCTGGGTGAGCAGGTTGGTTTCAGGTGCCCACTCCCTCCCCTGGGCACAGCGGTGGCAGAGCCGCTCCTTTCCGCCCAGGGCAGTGCTCAGACGCTGCTTCTCTCCAGGACCTTCTCCTGCGTCTGCACTTTGCCATCACTCCTTCCTCCATGCTGAGCCAACCTGATAGGAACACCCATTGCCTTGTGAGTTGGCATGACTCCGGGCCACCACTGCTGCCCCAGCTTCTGTGCCCCCCGTGGAGAGGATGCTGGGCCAGAGACCTCCAATTCCACCCAAGTCCACTACCCTGCATACAGCTGTGTCTCAAGTCCGGGGCTCTACTGACCCTTCTCTTGGGGCCCCATTTAGGATGAGCTCCAGGTGCTGCTAAGGATGGAGCAGGATTCCCGTTTAGCCCCTCTGCTCCAGGAGGGCAGCCTCCCTTTAATGCCTGTCGGGCTCCCTTCTGGGATGGGCACATCTGTTGCCTTTCTCCCAAGAGAGTCAGGGAGGAGAGTGAACTGGAGAATCCCCTCTCTGCATTGGCTGTGACCATCCTTCCAGCTTAGCCCTGAGCTCCCTGCAGGGACGGAGGCTCTTCTGGCCCACTGAGGGGTCGGGTTCCACCACAGCTGGATCACCTGGGCTCCTGCAATTAGTCTCCTGCGTCAGTTCTCACCCCATGCCCACCGCTCTCCACACTCATCCCGGGAGATCTTCCCATGCTGATATCATCTGAGGCTGCCTCTCCCCAGCTGGGAACGTAAAGGCTCTTCATGGCACTTAGAAGGAAACCCAAACACCTGGCCCTGACCCTGGCCCGCAAACCCTGCGAGATCTGACCTGCCCCTCTCTCCAGCCCCACTGTGCACACCCTCTCACTTTCTCTGGGCTCTGGCTGCACAGGCTTCCTTGCTGTTCTCTGGGGAGAAGGTCTCTGGCCCTCACATGCCCTGCCCTGCCCCCTGATTGCGTCATCATTGACATCTCAGGTCAGAGGGCACCCTTTCTTTGACACTCCAGCCCAGATCAGGCCCCTGTTGTATTTCTTTAAAATACCCTGGAATTTGCCATCACAGTCCTGTCTTGGTTTGCAGTGATTTGCGTATGGTTGTTATTGGAGGGGTGACTGTGTCCTCCACTCGTCTTAAGCTCTGTGAAGGTAGGAACTATATTCTTGTCGACTGTGTTATCCCCAGTACTGTGCTTACCACAGCGTATTGTTGCGTTCAGTTTAATGTTCATGGGAAGGAAGGAAGTGGGGCTGGAGGGAGCAGGAGGGAGGGAGGGTTAGAATGGGGATTGTTCACTTCTGTACCCACTGTGCCCGCATTGTGCTAGCAAAAGGTTGACATAAGGAGGGAAGGGGCTGGCTGGCTCCAAGGTGACCACTGATTCAGAAAGATACTGGACAGAATTTATTGCTATAGGGACATAGTTGGAGACCCCCAGCCACCCATGATCCTTGCTGTGCCTTTGGGCTTTGACTTGGGGGTCCCCAAATCTAGAAACAGGCTTGCTCAATGAGAAGGGGCACTAGATGATAGAGATGTTTCAAGGTTGTTTCAAGGTGACCCCTCGGGCAGCTGTTCTTACAGCCATGTGATGGCACAGCCTGGCGAACTGGCTTTTACAGGGAAGTCAGAATGTGTCAGAGGTGCCCACAGAGACCTTGGAGTGGACCAGCCTGGATCACTCACTGATGATACATCCTGAGCCAACTTACTGCCCAGGAGAGGACGGGGCAGAGTGGAAACCTTACGGTCCTTAGAGTCCGGCATGCTGTCCTATCTGCACTGTTTGCTGGCTGCATGGCCTTGGACAAAGACTCACGGAGATAGCATCTCTCTCCCAGGGTTGAAGGGAGGGAGTCAATGACAGATGCATTAGCACACAGGGTAGGTAGGTACTTCCCTTCCTTTCTTCCTTTCATCTCTGACACCAAGTCCTCAGGATCACCTCCATGAAATGATTAGTCCTATTTTGGACTCCTGAGATCCCTGTTCTCCCCGTTGGTGACTGATGCTACCAGCTTCTCCCAGATGCCCATGGACAGTCCATCTCTGAAGGGGTGCTGCTATGGAGAGGACAGAGCCCTCTGTCTCTTGAGCCAGAGTCAGAGGGCAACATTGCTGACCCTCCTCCACTCTGTTCTGCTGTGGGCAGCCGCAGTGTGAACACCTCTTGAAGCCACAATGCTCCTCTGGCTCCTGCTACCCGCTCGCTGTCTCTTTGGCCTTCATCCCAGCCCTGCAGTTCCCAGCGGGTCTCGCCATCTCTGTGGAGCTCACCCAAGTGTAGGAATCTATTGCTCAGAGCCATTTCGTCTCCAGGATCCAGAAGGACCCATCCACCAGAGTGGCGTTCTCTTGACTCATTCATGCTCTGTTTGCTTTTGGTGGAGGAGGGCCAGGGAAAAGGAGAGGTCGGATCTGCTCCCAGCCTTTCTCAGCTGATATGGTTTGTGACCCTATATAGCCTCCTCACTTCTCTGGGCTTCTGTTGTCTCATCAAAAACAAAACAAAAAAAACACAAGAAAGAGACTTAAAAAAGAAAAATCACTGGGCCCAGAGCCAACAGATACTGCTTCTAGCACTGACTCAATTACCAACGGCTGTGTAGCCTTGAGAAGGTGACTTGACCTCTCTGATTCCTTCTTCTGCACAGGACTGTTGGGAGGCCCAATGAGGTAATCATGGTATGACTCTGTACTAACTGTGAGGTGTTCAATTTACAGCGGTGTCCTTGTGACATTTAAGGAACCTTTTAGTTCTATCGTCTTGTGACAGTGACATCTCGTGACAGAACAAGACACCCTTACCAGAAGGGGGAGCTAGTAGGAGCTGGGCAGAGTTCAGGGCCCTCACCAGTTAAGTGGATTGTCTCCAGGCCCCCAAAGTGGTGGAAAGAGCCTTGGGGGCATCAGGGAGGAGTGGGGTGAGCCTGAAAACAGGGGGAGAGGCCCCAGGTAAGGAGGGCAGAGACTCCACCCCCGACCAGCTGGTCCAGGTGTGGCACGCCCCTAACCCAGCTGGTCCGGGTGTGGCAGGGCGACCAGCTTTTTGGCCTCCTGGTCTCCAGCCCCTGCAGCACAATAAAGGCCCATCTTCTCCCCTTGTAGGGCAGCCTTCCAAACTCCCACACCTTGGCGGTCGCACAAAAAGGGAAATATTTATAGGATTCAGCACAGCACGGGAAGCCCCAGGCAGATATTTAAAATTCAGATAGCTCAGGAAACCCAGCCGCCCTGGGGGTCTATTCAAACTAGGCCAAAAAAAAGGAAAAAATAATAAACGTAAAAGCTCTCATTGCTGCTTCCCCAGAGATTTGGGCCAAGCCCAAGGCCAGGTTTCCTTAAAATCTATTTTCTTCCAGATTTTTGATTTTCACACTGCCCAAATCACCTGTAAGGTGAGGGAGCCCAGAGACGGGTGGACTCGCCAGGCCTAAGGGTCAGCATTCTCTCTGCACCATAAAGCTTGCTTCTGCTCATCTGTCTAAAAGAAAACATCCCAAAGGCAGTTTTAGAAAAAGGATCCCTTTATGAATGAAATGTCAGTGGTCTTTGATTTGGAAGAGTGGACGTGCAGAAGCATGAATGACTGACAGCAGGCGCGGGGCTGGGTAGGTCCCTCACAGCACCATTGTTAAAACGGTGTTTATTGCAGATGGGAAGTCTGGTGAGAACAGTGAGTAGAAGAAAGCATAAACAACCTGGTAGATAGAAGATGCCTCGCCAATTCCAAAATACTCCGCATAGAAAAAGAAAGGCGAGGAAGTGCCCAAAATGTCTTTGGACTACAGAATCACGGGAGATTTCTTTTTCATCTTTTTTTTTTTAACATGCTCCAAATTCTCTGTAATAATTAAACGTTGCATTCTGATGAAAACAAAACAAAACAAAAAAAACAACTCATAAGCTTCTGTTGAAAAGGAGTTTGCTAGCAGCAGGAATGGTCCAGCAGTCAGGTTGCCAACCTCCCAGAGTCCCTGAGGCAGGGAAGCCCTTAGCTCTCCCCCTCAGGCTTGATGGGGGGTGGGGGGGAATTAATGGAGCACCTATGGTGTGCCAGTTCCCAGGCTAGGCACTTCAAGTGCCCCAGGTACAGAGTAACCTTAACTAGCCCCATTGTACAGATGGGAAACCAAGGCTCAGAGAGATATGTTAATGCTTGTCTTCCCACAAGCATGATGGTGATTGATATAGAAGTGATCTCAGAGCTCGTGCCCTCATCCTAGAGGGAGGACATGAGGCCTAGAGAGGACCAGAATGGTTTTCAAGGTCAACGGCGAGAACCTGGTGGCTTCTCAGTTCCTGTCCTGTCCTGAGGCTGCTCTGCGGGGAATTCAGCTCTCCACGTGGCTGTGGCTCGGGCTCCTCTGTCCTCCCAGCTCTGTAGTGCCTGGCAGTGGCTCTCTGGCCTGCCCAGCTTCACTCTGCTTTTCCTCCGGGACCCTCTGCAAGCTTTCCCTCTGCTTTCCAGGCCGGTCTCTGGCTGGCGACCTCAGGCCCTGCCTGGTGATGATTTGCAGGGCCCGGTCCCTCAGAACTTCCTGCCAGTAGGGTGGAGGCCCCTGTTCAGGGAGAGCATTCACAGTACAAGGTGAGGGTCAGTCTTAGACTCCCTCTGTCTGCTGTCTTTAGCCTGATGCTAAACATCAGGGGGAGCTAGTAGGAGCTGGGCAGGGTGCAGCCATCCGGGGACACGGACACCTGAGACTGGTTCCTTAAGCCTTTAGTCCTAACCCTCTGCATTGCCTTGGGGCTCAGTGATCACAGAGTGCCCCCACTACCCACTCTCTGCCCTCCCAACTCAGCTGGTGCTTCCATTGGGGCCTGATTCAGAGTAGCTGTGGCCTTGCCTGGCCTGTGAGAGCTTGGTTCTAGACCCGGTTGAGAAACTTGGCTTCAGCTTAATCACCCCTCCTCTCCTGCTGCTGCCCCCAGCACCCCACCCTCTTACTCAGAGCGTTCATTCATCCACAGTGTTGTCACCTGTGAAGGCGTTTTCATTCAGGGGCAGTAACATTCTTCAGTTTCATTCATGTCAGGGGTGTAGGATATTGGCCATCATATCAGTAGGTGGCATGTATTGAATACATGCGATGTGCTATTTTTTGACTCTAAGTACTCCAAATGTATTACCTCCTGTAACCCCACAGTGATACTCTGGGGTAGGGAATCTCATTTCCTCCATTTTACAGATGGGGAGACTGAGGTTCAGGGAGGATCACACATCCTGTGATTGGCAGAGTTTGGTCTCACTTAGCCAGTCTACTGTGCCACCTCCTCAGACACAGGATGCAGCTAAGAACTTAGAGCTTATCTTGAAAGATCACAGGAAGTGTGGCAGGTAAGGGATGCCAGGGGCTGGTTCTCTGGTCCTTGTGAATGCATTGATTCAGTACCTTTACTGGTCCCAGAGAGCACAGTCGTTAGGAACACAGGCCCAGAGGTCAACAGACATGGCTTCAAATCTCACCTCCACCCCTTTTAAAATCCATGACCTTGGGAAAGTAATTTCTACTCTCTAAGCTACAGTGTCCCGATCTGCAACTTGGGAATACGATTTTATAGGATGCTGGCGAATTAGATGTGATCTTGTTTATAGAGTGCTTAGCACAGGCTTGGCAAAGTGAGTGACTGTATTGCCTTATGGTGGGAGTTGCATTCATTATTATTCATTATGATCATTGACTGTATTCATTATTAATAAATAACAGTTTTAGTCTTGAATGCTCTTACTAGCTTCTACACCACATGCTGGGGATGGAAGATGAATTATGCCACACTACCTTTGCACGCTGGGAACCCCAGCCTATCTCCTATCTGAAATAGAATAGAACCACTCTAATAAAATAATGTTCTTTTCTTGGTAAGAGCAACAACTGCCTAATGGAGGTTAGGCATTTGAATGGGTTGAGGATGACGAGGAGTTTTCGGGACGCGGAAGAAAGGGAAGAGGGAGTGTATATTCAGGAGTGCCGAGGGGGAAGCCAGTGGAGCATGAGGGTTTGGAGATGGGCAAGCAGGCTTGTGGGGCTGGAGCTTGAGGCTTGTAGGTCACGGGGACCTTCCTGGGATGGCTGGTTGGGACCAGGTTGTTGGACCCTCACACAGCACGCTACTGGGAAGTTTTGCCATGTCTTCCCCATTACTCTATCCCTAATGTGTAGCACAGTGCCTGGCTCACACAGGCACTTGCAGAGATGTTGCTAAAGTAACGGGAAGAAGCACAGGTGAGTTGGGAAGTTAGGCTGGCTGGGGTGGGCTGGGGTGATTCTGGGTGAGCCACCCAAGAGTGAGTCACCTAGATCAATATGTTTATCTGTCTGACCCTCGGGGTCTGATTCAGGGCAGCCCTGCCAACAGTGCTTTCTGGGAAGTTCGGTTCTCCAGCTCCCATGACCCGAAGGGCTGAGCTGGGGAATAAGAATGTGTGTTGCTCGCTGCAGCTGCAGAGGCACAGCTAGAACAAGTGTCTGAAAAACAGTAGCTACAAGGAAGGAAGTAGCTGTTGACCTGAAAGGATCAAGTGCTTTGTGTTGATTAAAACAGACACGAAGCTACCAGCTCGGCTGCCTTGAGAGTGATGAGCTGCTGCTCCCTGGATGTACCCAATAGAGTGTGATGCTGTCAAGGGGATGGGGTCATGGTCTCGTGCTGTGCTGAGACGCTCAGGTATGTTTCTGGCATCCAAAGAGGCCTATATTATTGAGAGCCTGTGGAGCCAGAAAGATGTGGGCCAGCAGGCGGGGCCCTCTTGCCTTTTAACCCTGACATCTGTCTCCCTCGGCGATGATCCGGAGCACACTGGAGTGGCCCTGCTGGCTTTGCCCTTTTTTCTTCCCCTGATAAGGTGCCCTAGCCTCCTGGGCTGGGGCAGATTACCTGCGTATGAGATCCTAGAGGAGGTCACTTTTCAAGTCACCAAGCCACTAACCCTTTGCCTCGCGGTGCAATCACTGGACCCAGTTCCTGCTCTGTCCTGCTAACCTCTCTCCGAGCCTGAGTTAATGCATCTGGAAAACAGCCCGATCCCATTCACCTCGGGGGGCAATTGTTGTGTGTTCATTAAACAAGTGTTCACTGGGCATCCAGTGTGTGCCAAGCACTGTAATAGACAAAAGAGACAGAGGCTCCCTGTCTGGAGCAGACAGACAGTAGACGTGCAATTTAATGTCAGGTAGCAATAAGAGCTTCAGTGAAAATCACAGCAGAGTGAAGGGGCGGTGATTGCTTCTACTTGAGACTGGGGAGGGAAAGGGTGGTAGCCTGTTGAGGAGGTGACTTTCTGGTTGAGAACTGAATAAAGACAGGGAGGAAGGAGGACAAAGGTCAGGGGAAAGCGCTTCAGGCAGAAGGAACAGCACCTGCAAAGGCTCTGCCTGGCACCTGGGCTGTGTTACAGAAGAGTGAGGCCAGGGTGGTGGGAGCAGAGGGAGGGAGGGCAAGAGCTAGAGGAGGTGAGGTAGGCAGGCAGGCACCGGCCAGGGCCTCAGGGCTTCAGGGAAGGCATCTTAGAAGCCTTGAAAGGGTTCTGAGCAGGGAAGTGGCAGAATCTAAGCCTGATCACTATTTCCCTCTCCCTCTGTTCACACAGAGCCTCTGACAACCTCTTCAGCAATGTTGTCTGAAAGGAATATAATGCACTTTGCAAATGTGCTTTTAAATATCCCAATAATTATATTTTATTTTATTTTTTTTAAATTAATATATTTTATTGATTTTTTACAGAGAAGAAGGGAGAGGGATAGAATTAGAAACATCGATGAGAGAGATCGATCAGCTGCCTCCTGCACGCCCCCCACTGGGGATGTGCCCGCAACCAGGGTACATGCCCTTGACCAGAATCGAACCCGGGACCCTTGAGTCCGCAGGCCGACGCTCTATCCACTGAGCCAAACCGGTTCGGCTCAATAATTATATTTTAAAAAAACACCCAAAACAGGTGAAATTAATTTTCATGCTATATTTTATTTCATCCCATACATCCAAAAACATTATCATTTAAACATGCAATGAATATTAATGGGACAGTTCACCTTTTTTTCATACTAAGTCTTAAATATCCGGTACATATTTTATACTTACAGCACATCTCAGTTCAGACCAGCCCGGTTTCAAATGTCCAAGAGCCACAGGTGGGCACAGGGCTGCTCTGTAGGGGCGCCTGGGCGGAGGGAGGCGGGAGAGAGGGAGGGACCAGCGAGGGAAGGTGGTCTTGGCATCGGTCCCTGCATGTTCCAGGACAGCCTGCCTGCCCGGCTCAGCTCCTTTTGGGGGAGTCGAGAGGACATAAATTGAGCCCGACAGAGCCAGCATGACTCGTATCTAATCGGTTCTGAGACTTTAATAAAGTGCCTTTTTAAGGGCTGCTGGAATCGGTGCCAGCATTCCTTTCTTAGGGGAGCTGTTGAGAATGCCGAGTACGATGGCTCCGTGCAGTTTTAAGCAGGTCCGCTCACGGCCTTTCCTTCTGCAGCTGACGAAGACGGGCTTACGTTCAGAGGTCCCTCCTGGTTAATGAAGAACATTTTATGAAAGTGTTGCATTTCCTCAATGGTACCTGCAGGCTGGCTGGTGGCCCGAGGGAACCTAGGGACCCTCCTGGTTGACAACACACAGAACGAGACTCAGATACGCTGGTGTCAGCTCCCCGAAAGCTTGCTGAGGTGCACAGGTTCTCTGCTTTGCTGCAGTGAGTTCCCTAGAATATGCCCACCCTCCTGTGCATCAGGCCGGAGGAAGAGATGGTAAGCAAAAATGGAGAGGGCAGCCCTGGCCAGTGTTTCTAAGTGGTTAGAGCATCAGCATAAGCACCAAAGGGTTGCAGGTTCGATTCCTGGGCATGCACCTGAGTTGCAGGTTCGATCCCAGGCCCCTGTTGGGGAGCATGTGGGAGGTAACCAATTGATGTGTTTCTCTCACATCAATATTTCTTTCTCTCTCTCTCTCTCTCTCTCTCTCTCTCTCACAGCCTTTTCTTCCTTCCATTCTCTCTAAAATCAATGGGAAAAAATATCCTTGGGTGAGAATTAATAACAACAACAAAAAAATGGAAAGGGCAGCTGAATAAAGGGGAGCTGCAAAAGCAGCGAATGGGGCTCAGGATTGGCCGGTGAGTAGTGGGAGAAGGAACTAGCAGTGATACTTCTGTACGCAGGAAACCGCATTCTGCACACTTAGGCAGAGGTGGTGGCTCGGGGGCTGTGTCCCAGCCCCTATCCTGCCACCCCGAGGTCCTAGGGGACCAATTCTTAGCCCACTGAGATATGGGGTAGACAATTCGGAAGCACACTGAGCCGAGGCTGGACAAGGAAGGCCCGCCATACAAGCTACAGGTGAATTTTTGGAACAATTTCTGGAAAGCTTGACGTGTGCTGTGACATCCTTCGTAATATGGCTCTTGGGACCCAAATGAAACTCGAAAGGAACCAGGGCAGACAACTCCTTCCCAGCAAATCCTAAGGAATGCAGGGAAAACTTACAAGTGAAAGAATCCAGTCTTCGCTGCTGTAGGGATGACGAAAGGGTGACCAACAAACTTGCTGAATGCCAGACTTCCGTTACTTCTGCTTGCTGCATGCTTTCTGAGCTAGCCTGCAGATCAGTGGAAGGTTTAAAACAAAAAGTTGGCTACATGTGACACCTAGTTGACATGGGCTCTGATCAGATGGTCTGAGCGGCATGCTACCATGAAGCCCACCTGCACAGCTGGCTCCTTGGGGGTGGAGATGGAGGGAGAGCTGATATCTCCCACACTCCCCCCTCACCCCCCCAAAAAAACACAACAAAACACACACTGCCTTTAGCTCCTCATGACCCAAGGTCTCTCTGTGGCTGTGTTCACAAGCTCCCACTCCTTGGCCATTATGATGATGCGAAGTCGTTTATTTTACTTTAATTTTTTACTTCCCAGCCCTTGTAATAATACAGGCAGTAGGCAGCGCCCCTTGAAGTGGAAGCTATTTTAGGCTAAGGTGAAGGGAATGCTTTGCACAGCAGTGAGTCAACCTACAGCTGCGCGCACAGTGAATCATGACAAGGCAGGAGGTGCAGAGCAGGTGCCTCCTCCCCGGGCAAAGGTGCCTGGCAGAGGGCACTCACTGCCCTCCAGGGGCTTGACCCCTAGCGCTGCTGCCGGAGGAAGCTACCGAGCTGACCCTGCAGCGGGCCTTCTGCTCCCGGCCTGTGAGCTGTGTCCTGGCCTTGCCTGAGTGGGGATCTCAGCGGGGAGGCCACGGCTCTGCAACCCTCCAGAGCCCCAGAAGGTGAGGGATGCAGATGCCATGGAGGGCTACTTTTGTGAACCTGAATTAATGGTGGAAAATTAACTAAATGAGCTTGGTGAGTGACATGTAAATGAGCCCCAGCTCAGCAGGAGCCAGGGAAAGCTTCACAGTGGGGCCAGAGTCAAGTAGGAGGCAGGGAGCTCGGGAGGGAGCAGTAGGCTAATGCAGAAGGCCCTGCAAACAGCTTGCTGAGGGTCCAGAGGCTCCACGGGCAGGTGAGGCAAGGGCCAGACTGGGAAGGGGGAATGAGGGGAGAAATGGAGCCCTCTGCGGTGTCTGGGGTTCTGAGAACCCAGTGAGAGTCTGGGTGCGGCAGGGACTCACTGACAGGGCAGTTTAGGTCCCAGGAACCCAAGCCCACCTTGCCCACCCTCATTTAAGAAACTGCTATTTGCTGCAAGGAACAGAGGTTCAGGCTGCTGGAGCAAACGTGTGTGAGTGGCCAGATATGATAAAGATACAGAGAGCGGAGGAGGATTTCCTGGGAATCCAAGAACAGCATCCGAGTGCAGCCATATCTGGAAGAAATCGGGGCCAGGAACAGGACAGGCAGTGGGTCCCCAGGCACCAGTCCCTCGTCTCACTTCTCTCCCAGAGTCCCCTCCTCTCTCTAGGAATCTGCTCCATTTTCCAACTTGCACCAACTCCCTGTACTCACTCATGCCTCCTGCGTCCTCATAACCCTGGCTCATTGCAGCCACCTTCCAGCTCAGCCCCATGCACCCCTTTCAGTGCCTGGAGCCTGTTGCTCTACGTTTCCAAGAGGGATCCTGATTGTCAGAGTTCATCTTTTGAAATGTGGCTCAAATCCCTTGTTTCCTGTCCAGTCTGTGATTTGTCTGCACTTGGGCCAGGCGTTCAGCCTAGGCCCATCAGAGAGTGAAGGAGGTGGGGGGTCATGCCATATGGAACATGGGTATGTGGTATCTGAAGAGACATGTGGGTCATCTTAGAATTGTGATTCCATAGGGAATGTCCTGCCACCACCAAGCTTCTGGTCCGGTGGGGGTGCCCCACCCCTCGCTGAGGATTCCTGGTGCACCCCGCCACTGTTGCTGGTGGGAAGGGGGTGTGTACTCCTCCAGAATGTTGGGCTAGAACACCAGGAGAGAACCTAAGAAGGGTTGCCAGTGGGCACGCGGGGATGGGCATCTCGGAAATAACACGGGTTTCCACGAAACGGGCCAAGTTTCTTGGCCTCTGACACACAATAATGTGGCGTTTTGCAGTTGGCAGGAGGAAGGAAAATAGACCAAGACATCGAAATGCTTCCCAGGGAGGCTTTGCTCCCATATGTTTTTCTTAAACCTCTGGTGCCTCCTACTGTTTGCCTGCTGTCACTCACTAGCAGTTGACAAATGGATCCACAATTAGCAAAATTAGCAGACAGATATTCTCAAACAGCTGATAACTCATGCCTGGATTTGCTGTCTTGTTGGTGTGTGAGTCAGCCCATGTGTTAATGGCTGTGATTTGATGTGGTTTACACAAAACATAGTCGCATCTAACCGACGATATTTTCTCTGAGTCCCAGGGTTGGGGCGGGGAGGATAGGAATAAGGAGTATGAGTTAATTTAACTTTCTGGCTCACTGATTCCCAGCTTGTGAAGTGATATTGGACAAGTGACCTAACCTCGCTGAGCCTCGATTTGCTCATCTATGAAATGGCAGAGAATAGTAGTATTGGTTCTTCCCCAAGCATTTCTGTGAGGATTGAGTGAGCTATGCCATGTGAAGCACTTAGCACAGTGCTGAAAAAAAAAATACGAATAGGAGTGACTGACAGTAGTATTTTTACAACTCTCAGATGAGTTAAATACCAGCATTTTTGCTTTTGCAAAGAGGACAAAAACTCTCAGATACTCAATCGCCTAAACATGTTTGAGGACTCTTAACTTAGAATACCATCTATGGGGCTGCCAAAATGTCATTGCATGTGGTCAACTAATATTCAAAAAGTATTTTCTCCATATCCTGTATAATAAAAGGCTAATATGCAAATCGACCAAATGGCAGAATGACCAGTCGCTATGATGTGCACTGACCACCAGGGGGCAGATGTTTTAACGCAGGAGCTGCCCCCCTGGTGGTCAGTGCGCTCCCACAGGGGCAGCGCTGCTCAGCCAAAAGTTGGGCTCATGGCTGGCGAGCACAGCGGCAGTGGCAGGAGCCTCTCCCACCTCCACGGCAGCGCTAAGGATGTCCGACTGATGGCTCCACAGGGAGCGGGCCTAAGCCATCAGCTGGACACCCCCCAAGGGCTCACAGACTGCAAGAGGGCACAGGCCGGGCTGAGGGACACCCCCCTCCCCCAAGTGCATGAATTCCGTGCACCGGGCCTCTAGTTTGGATAATAATAATATTGGAATTTGAGCATTTTAAATCTAAAGACTATCCTCATTTGGGGGCACACAAACATAGTGAGACTTATTACAATCTTTTAAATACCAGTATAGATGTGGGTCATATCATCACTATTCTGAAATCCAGAAGGGCACGCACGCAGCTTCAGGTGGTGGGGGTGCAGAGGGGAAAACGGGAGTCAGTGTTGTCAGTGGACCACAGCCTCCATGCCAGGGGTTCAGGCTGGGCCAGGGTGGGTCAGACCATGGGAGGACGTGGCATCAGGCCAGTTCCCTGGATTCGGAGGAAGCACGGATGGGTCAACCTGGGCCACGGGAGCAGGGCTACATCAGCCACAGAGTGACATGGTGCCAGCCCCAGCACGTGGAGCCAGAGTGTCTAAGGTGGGGGTGAGCCTCAGAGACTGGGGTCAGGCTGGGCTGCAGACGAGGCCAGGTGGCCCCAGCGCTGGGGAGAGGAAGGCTACTGTGACCCAACTGGACAGGCCCAATTCAGGTGCAGAGTGTCTGTGGCCTTCTCCTTTGTTCCATATGCCGGCAGTAGGGATGCAAGGATAGGATGTGATGGTGTAGCGGTTTCTGGGTGGCAGCTGCCCGCCCTGCAGGAGAGGAAGGGAGTGCCATGTGTGAGTGCGATGCCTCCTGAGATGCTCCCCTCCTCGCTCTCACGCCGTCCTCTCGTGCAGGTTGGTATGGAGGTATGTCCACCACCTTCTACAGAGGAGGAGTGACCTTGGGAGGGTTAAGGAGCTCTCAGAGGTCACACAGCTGGGCTTGAATTCAGGCCTGCTGCCTCCAAACTCCTTTCTCTGCTGCTACCCTGTAGCAGGCAACCAGAGAAGCAGGGAAGGTAGGCAAGCCCCAAGTGCAAGTGCACTGACCCTAAATTGTTCTACTTCGCTCAGAGGTCAGGGGGTGCCAGTGGAGGAGGCACTGCTGTGACATGTGTCTGCCTGGTTGTCACAGGCTGTCTCCTTCACTGTCCCCTTTCCCCCTGCAGGGTCTGAGCTCTGGTTGAGGGTAACTTAGAATGACAGAGTGTTTGCTGGCCCGAGGCAGGGGCAGCAGTGAGTTGAACAGCCTGGGATAGTCGGCAGCGCTGTCCAAGCACCGATGCCCAGCTGCTGTGTGTGCCCCCTCGCTGCTCCCTGTGGGTCAGCAGTCCGCCTGGGCCACGGCAAAGAGCCTTCTGAGAAGTAGCGGTTTCTGGGTGGCAGCTGCCCGCCCTGCAGGAGAGGAAGGGAGTGCCATGTGTGAGTGCGATGCCTCCTGAGATGCTCCCCTCCTCGCTCTCACGCCGTCCTCTCGTGCAGGTTGGTATGGAGGTATGTCCACCACCTTCTACAGAGGAGGAGTGACCTTGGGAGGGTTAAGGAGCTCTCAGAGGTCACACAGCTGGGCTTGAATTCAGGCCTGCTGCCTCCAAACTCCTTTCTCTGCTGCTACCCTGTAGCAGGCAACCAGAGAAGCAGGGAAGGTAGGCAAGCCCCAAGTGCAAGTGCACTGACCCTAAATTGTTCTACTTCGCTCAGAGGTCAGGGGGTGCCAGTGGAGGAGGCACTGCTGTGACATGTGTCTGCCTGGTTGTCACAGGCTGTCTCCTTCACTGTCCCCTTTCCCCCTGCAGGGTCTGAGCTCTGGTTGAGGGTAACTTAGAATGACAGAGTGTTTGCTGGCCCGAGGCAGGGGCAGCAGTGAGTTGAACAGCCTGGGATAGTGGGCAGCGTTGTCCAAGCACTGATGCCCAGCTGGTGTGTGTGCCCCCTCGCTGCTCCCTGGGGGTCAGTAGCCTGCCTGGGCCGCGGCAAAGAGCCTTCTGAGAAGGCGAGGGAAGGGCACAGAGGCAGAGACTCCCACAGCCTCCGCAGTCCTCACGTTCACACGAGGTGAGTTCCTAGCCACGTGCGAGGAGCAGAGTGGTGACAAGTGGAAATGGGACTCTAAGTGCTGTGGAGAGGCTCCCAATTAAAGGATGTGCACGGGAACCCTTCTGTGGCATGACAACGACTCCCGCCTCCTGACTCACCCGCTTTGCAACGCTGAGATTTTGTCAGTGCCGTTCCCGCTACACCAGGAGGATGCTAAGCGGGCTGTTCCAAAAGCCGTCCTGAATGAACTGGAAGCAGATGGGCTCCTGCTCAGCCAGCAGAGCTAGAGGAGCCAGCGTGGGTGTGGGTGTGGCTGCCCTGCCAGCCTGACCACGGAGCTGGGGGAGTTGGGGAGCCACCCAGCCAGCAGTTCTTCTCAGTGCATGATGCAGGAGACAGGAAGTAAAGTGTTCCCACCAACCATGGTGACAGCTGCCATATATCAGGGGCTTTCTAGGCCAGACCCTGTGAGAGGCATTTTGTAAACATGCCCTCTGATCTGCCCCACAAACCTGTTCTAACAGAGGAAGAAACAAAGATCAAAGAATGTGAGCAAGGCTAGAGAGAGCCTGGGACCTGCTCTGGGTCCTCCCGCAGGTGGTGTCAAAGGTGGGAGCTGAACCAGCGCTCGCTGCCTGGGAATCCTGGGCTCGTCCCCACAGCTTCGGCCATGCGGCTGCTGGGTGGGCATGGGGTACGGGCGGCGGCCGTGGGGAGGAAGAGTTGTGGATCTTACTGTGGCCCAGCCTGAGCTGAGAACCTGCTGACTGCCTCCCTCTGTTCTTCCCCTTTCCGCCGCCTTTTGCCTCTTCCATTTCTCTCCTGCTCCCACCTTCTTTCTGCCCGCCACACTCCTTATGTCTCTTGGTGGCCTCAAGAGCAGTTTTAGACCTGTTTGGACATTGAGCAAAAACTTTTCAGACTTCCCTTTACCACCGATGGTAGCCCGGGGTCCATAGACTCTGAGCTCCACTCCCCTGGCCCAAGGCCTATACAGGTGGGCAGTGTAGACGGGGGAGTCCTGTTCCTTGTAAATGACTTGAGAGCCCAGCCAGGTGGAGGGGCATTTTGTGGAAATGCGTTTGGAATCGGGCAGTTTAGGGCTTAGCGTCATCTCTTTGTTGGTTTTCTGTTCAGCCTTTAAAGTCATTTTCTCCAAGCTGGGCCTCGATGTCCTCATCTGTGAAATGAGGGTATGCCTTGGCTGGGGTGAGGAATAAAGTTCCTCCCAACAGAGCCAGACCATGCCTTTCCTGCAAATGTGGTTGGGTAGATGGATGGATGGTCAGCCTTGGAAAGTGGAAATATCCCTCAGGCATGTCCTTGTTTCTCAGCCTGTCATCTACCAGGGGACCCGAAGGTCTAAGAGAAATGAGTTCCATTTTTTTTCTCTTGGCACAGAGCTCTGACACTGAGGTACTGCTTGTTCTCCACCTTCTGAGGTAGAGGCTCTTGTCTCTAAAAGCCAAAGGAGCCCTGTGCTTCAGGAATCCTGCAGCCTCCGTACCCCTGTGCTCTCCTGGGTCAGTTGCATAGTCATGAGGAACCTCTCCCCCGAAGGTTCTCTAGGGCGGAGGTAGAACTGTGGGGAAGGGCTCCTGTGTCTGCCGGAAGCTGGAGCCAATGGGCCTTAGGGGTAACCCTCACCACATCTGCCACATGGCCTGGTGGTTAGGACCACAGATCCTCAGCCAGCTTGGAGGATGGGGAAGAAAACACAGTCTTCTTAGGAGCTAACCAGCATCCTGTGTAAGAAGGGAGCTTCCCCTGTGGCCTCCCCTTGTCTAAATCCTACACTTGCCATCCATGAGGTGGTAGAGTATTGAGGCTGGGCACATGAGCATGGAAACTCCAGGGTTTATATGCTGGCTTTCCCTTTCACTATCAGTGTGAGGTTAGGAAAAAGTTCATCAATAGAGCAAAGCCTCAGTTTCCCCATCTGAAAATCGGGAGGGCAGGGTATTGATATGTACTTCCCAGTATTGTTTGTGTATTATTTGATTAATGCATGAAAGTATTCGTATGTCTTCCCCTGATAGAATTGGGGTGTTAAATCCTTGAGGACGGGGATCTTCTCTGTCTGAGTGACTGCTATCCCAACCCCCAAAACAGAGTCAGGCAATGTGGTGGATCAAAGACATAGGGGTTGCCAGCAACTGAGCAGCTTCCTGGAATGCAGGGCTTTCTGTGCTGAAACCAGGGAAGTCCTGGGGGAGCTCGTGGTGATCACAACACATCCCCACCCCACGTCATGTCATCAGAAAGTAGCAGGGAGACTGTCCATCAGGTGCACAGGACTGGCCCTTGCTGGCACCCAGGCACCCCGGCTAACTCACAGCAGATGTCCCAGGATTCTTCAGGAACTGCAGGGAGACCCAGGTCCGCCCCAGCATGACTCGTGTGTAAAACCATCTTCTTGAGTGTTTCCCATAATGTCAGCGTCTCCAAATCAAGCTCTTATTTCTAGTAGAGGCCTTGGAAATGAAATACCATGCCTTAATCTCGTAGTCAGTGAAGATTTATTCTCTGTCTAGGAAATCATTAATGGGCAGTGGTTTCGAACAATTTCACTATTTTTGTTTGTTTGTTTGTTTGATTTCTCCCAATCCACAGTTTTCCTCCAAGCTAATAGTTAATAATCCATAAGCAAGTTAAAATGAGCCCGAAGATTTATTTAAAAGAACCTGTGGGGAATCTTTTAAAAATTTTCTTTAAGTAAAGAATTCTTCTTTAATGCAAAGGAGCTGGCCCTAAATAGTGCCTGTGCTCCGTATAGGTAGATGCATGCTCAGCCCGTTCAGGATACTTTCTAGTGGTTTGTGATGCAAAGATACAGAAAAGCCCCTGCCCTTAAAGGCTTTGCAGTCTAACTGGACAGGTAAGTTACTTACATAAACACCCTTTTCCACCCAAAATGGAAAATGCAAGACAGGGTTTATGTAAGATGTTTTGGGAGATAAGAAGAGGAGGAAAATATTACAGTTGTCTAGGGTAATAGGCAAAAGATTTATGGGGCAGTATCATTTGAGAAAGGCTACAAAAGGATACATAAGGTTTGGCTGAGCAGAGTTGGAGGGAAAAATATTCCAGGGAAGGAAACAGCATAAACCAAGTCAAGGAGAT
>NW_005369902.1:1619126-1637482 GCF_000412655.1 Myotis brandtii
GCGCTAAGGATGTCCGACTGATGGCTCCACAGGGAGCGGGCCTAAGCCATCAGTTGGACACCCCCCAAGGGCTCACAGACTGCAAGAGGGCACAGGCCGGGCTGAGGGACACCCCCCTCCCCCAAGTGCATGAATTCCGTGCACCGGGCCTCTAGTTTGGATAATAATAATATTGGAATTTGAGCATTTTAAATCTAAAGACTATCCTCATTTGGGGGCACACAAACATAGTGAGACTTATTACAATCTTTTAAATACCAGTATAGATGTGGGTCATATCATCACTATTCTGAAATCCAGAAGGGCACGCACGCAGCTTCAGGTGGTGGGGGTGCAGAGGGGAAAACGGGAGTCAGTGTTGTCAGTGGACCACAGCCTCCATGCCAGGGGTTCAGGCGAGGCCAGGGTGGGTCAGACCATGGGAGGACGTGGCATCAGGCCAGTTCCCTGGATTCGGAGGAAGCACGGATGGGTCAACCTGGGCCACGGGAGCAGGGCTACATCAGCCACAGAGTGACATGGTGCCAGCCCCAGCACGTGGAGCCAGAGTGTCTAAGGTGGGGGTGAGCCTCAGAGACTGGGGTCAGGCTGGGCTGCAGACGAGGCCAGGTGGCCCCAGCGCTGGGGAGAGGAAGGCTACTGTGACCCAACTGGACAGGCCCAATTCAGGTGCAGAGTGTCTGTGGCCTTCTCCTTTGTTCCATATGCCCACAGTAGGGACGCAAGGATAGGATGTGATGGTGTAGCGGTTTCTGGGTGGCAGCTGCCCGCCCTGGAGGAGAGGAAGGGAGTGCCATGTGTGAGTGCGATGCCGCCTGAGATGCTCCCCTCCTCGCCCTCACGCTGTCCTCTTGTGCAGGTTGGTACGGAGGTATGTCCACCACCTTCTACAGAGGAGGAGTGACCTTGGGAGGGTTAAGGAGCTCTCAGAGGTCACACAGCTGGGCTTGAATTCAGGCCTGCTGCCTCCAAACTCCTTTCTCTGCTGCTACCCTGTAGCAGGCAACCAGAGAAGCAGGGAAGGTAGGCAAGCCCCAAGTGCAAGTGCACTGACCCTAAATTATTCTCCTCCGCTCAGAGGTCAGGGGGCACCAGCGGAGGAGGCACTGCTGTGACATGTGTCTACCTGGTTGTCACAGGCTGTCTCCTTCACTGCCCCCTATCCCCCTGCAGGGTCTGAGCTCTGGTTGAGGGTAACTTAGAATGACAGAGTGTTTGCTGGCCCGAGGCAGGGGCAGCAGTGAGTTGAACAGCCTGGGATAGTCGGCAGCGCTGTCCAAGCACCGATGCCCAGCTGCTGTGTGTGCCCCCTCGCTGCTCCCTGTGGGTCAGCAGTCCGCCTGGGCCACGGCAAAGAGCCTTCTGAGAAGGCGAGGGAAGGGCACGGAGGCAGAGACTCCCACAGCCTCCGCAGTCCTCCCGTTCACACGAGGCGAGTTCCCAGCCACGTGCGAGGAGCAGAGTGGTGACAAGTGGAAATGGGACTCTAAGTGCTGTGGAGAGGCTCCCAATTAAAGGACGTGCACGGGAACCCTTCTGTGGCATGACAACGACTCCCGCCTCCTGACTCACCCGCTTTGCAACGCTGAGATTTTGTCAGTGCCGTTCCCGCTACACCAGGAGGATGCTAAGCGGGCTGTTCCAAAAGCCGTCCTGAATGAACTGGAAGCAGATGGGCTCCTGCTCAGCCAGCAGAGCTAGAGGAGCCAGCGTGGGTGTGGGTGTGGCTGCCCTGCCAGCCTGACCACGGAGCTGGGGGAGTTGGGGAGCCACCCAGCCAGCCTTGTTTCTCAGCCTGTCATCTACCAGGGGACCCAAAGGTCTGAAAGAAATGGGTTCCATTTTTTTTCCTCTTGTCACAGAGCTCTGACACTGGGGTACCACTTGCTCTCCACCTTCTGAGGTAGAGGCTCTTGGCTAACAACCCCTAAAAGCCAAAGGAGTCCTGTGCTTCAGGAATCCTGCAGCCTCTGTACCCCTGTGCTCTCCTGGGTCAGTTGCATAGTCATGAGGAACCTCTCCCCCGAAGGTTCTCGAAGGTCTAAGAGAAATGAGTTCCATTTTTTTTCTCTTGGCACAGAGCTCTGACACTGAGGTACTGCTTGTTCTCCACCTTCTGAGGTAGAGGCTCTTGTCTCTAAAAGCCAAAGGAGCCCTGTGCTTCAGGAATCCTGCAGCCTCCGTACCCCTGTGCTCTCCTGGGTCAGTTGCATAGTCATGAGGAACCTCTCCCCCGAAGGTTCTCTAGGGCGGAGGTAGAACTGTGGGGAAGGGCTCCTGTGTCTGCCGGAAGCTGGAGCCAATGGGCCTTAGGGGTAACCCTCACCACATCTGCCACATGGCCTGGTGGTTAGGACCACAGATCCTCAGCCAGCTTGGAGGATGGGGAAGAAAACACAGTCTTCTTAGGAGCTAACCAGCATCCTGTGTAAGAAGGGAGCTTCCCCTGTGGCCTCCCCTTGTCTAAATCCTACACTTGCCATCCATGAGGTGGTAGAGTATTGAGGCTGGGCACATGAGCATGGAAACTCCAGGGTTTATATGCTGGCTTTCCCTTTCACTATCAGTGTGAGGTTAGGAAAAAGTTCATCAATAGAGCAAAGCCTCAGTTTCCCCATCTGAAAATCGGGAGGGCAGGGTATTGATATGTACTTCCCAGTATTGTTTGTGTATTATTTGATTAATGCATGAAAGTATTCGTATGTCTTCCCCTGATAGAATTGGGGTGTTAAATCCTTGAGGACGGGGATCTTCTCTGTCTGAGTGACTGCTATCCCAACCCCCAAAACAGAGTCAGGCAATGTGGTGGATCAAAGACATAGGGGTTGCCAGCAACTGAGCAGCTTCCTGGAATGCAGGGCTTTCTGTGCTGAAACCGGGGAAGTCCTGGGGGAGCTCGTGGTGATCACAACACATCCCCACCCCACGTCATGTCATCACAAAGTAGCAGGGAGACTGCCCATCAGGTGCACAGGACTGGCCCTTGCTGGCACCCAGGCACCCCGGCTAACTCACAGCGGATGTCCCAGGATTCTTCAGGAACTGCAGGGAGACCCAGGTCCGCCCCAGCATGACTCGTGTGTAAAACCATCTTCCTGAGTGTTTCCCATAATGTCAGCGTCTCCAAATCAAGCTCTTATTTCTAGTAGAGGCCTTGGAAATGAAATACCATGCCTTAATCTCGTAGTCAGTGAAGATTTATTCTCTGTCTAGGAAATCATTAATGGGCAGTGGTTTCGAACAATTTCACTATTTTTGTTTGTTTGTTTGTTTGATTTCTCCCAATCCACAGTTTTCCTCCAAGCTAATAGTTAATAATCCATAAGCAAGTTAAAATGAGCCTGAAGAGTTATTTAAAAGAACCTGTGGGGAATCTTTTAGAAATTTTCTTTAAGTAAAGAATTCTTCTTTAATGCAAAGGAGCTGGCCCTAAATAGTGCCTGTGCTCCATGTAGGTAGATGCATGCTCAGCACGTTCAGGATACTTTCTAGTGGTTTGTGATGCAAAGATACAGAAAAGCCCCTGCCCTTAAAGGCTTTGCAGTCTAACTGGACAGGTAAGTTACTTACATAAACACCCTTTTCCACCCAAAATGGAAAATGCAAGACAGGGTTTATATAAGACGTTTTGGGAGATAAGAGGAGGAAAATATTATAGTTGACTAGGGTAATAGGCAAAAGATTTATGGGGCAGTATCATTTGAGAAAGGCTACAAAAGGATACATAAGGTTTGGCTGAGCAGAGTTGGAGGGAAAAATATTCCAGGGAAGGAAACAGCATAAACCAAGTCAAGGAGATAGGAGAACATGGAAATATGTGTAGTTCAACCTGACTTATGGAGAAGGCACAAAAAAAGCAAATTAAAATTGGGAAGATGAGTTGGGAGTGAAGGAAGAAAGCTCACATTCACCACTGTGTGTGTGTGTGTGTGTGTGTGTGTGTGTGTGTGGCACAGAGGAGATGCTGGATGCTTTAATCAATGCTGGTTGAATTATGTTTATTGCATTCAAAAGGCAACAGACAATCATGGACATTTTGGGGGAAGAGAAGGTTAATTATGAGGGCCTTCGCATTAACAAGATATATTCATTCAGCTCCTGAAGTCTGAGATACCTTTGGGGACTTCTCAGTAGGCTATTGGGATAACCCCACCCCCATTTCCAGCCCAAGGGGTAGCAGGAACTTGGAGTGCTAGTCTGTGGAAGAGAGAGAAGGTGGGGGCTGTTCAGAGATGTGGAAGAAAGAGGATTAGTGTGACGGGACTTGGGAATGGACATGGGAGCAAAGGGCAGAAAGGAGTGGCAATGACTTCAAGGTTTTGGTCCTCAAGGACTGAGAGAAAAGAGGTATAATTGGTAAAAGAGTGAAAGTCAAGAGGAGAAGCAAGTTTGGGATGGAGAATTCAGGAGAACATGGAAATATGTGTAGTTCAACCTGACTTATGGAGAAGGCACAAAAAAAGCAAATTAAAATTGGGAAGATGAGTTGGGAGTGAAGGAAGAAAGCTCACATTCACCACTGTGTGTGTGTGTGTGTGTGTGTGTGTGTGTGTCACAGAGGAGATGCTGGATGCTGTAATAAATGCTGGTTGAATTATGTTTATTGCATTCAAAAGGCAATAGACAATCATGGACATTTTGGGGGAAGAGAAGGTTAATTATGAGGACCTTCGCATTAATAAGATAAATTCATTCAGCTCCTGAGGTCTGAGATACCTTTGGGGACTGCTCAGTAGGCTATTGGGATGACCCCCACCCCCATTCCCAGCCCAAGGGGTGGCAGGAACTTGGAGTGCTAGTCTGTGGAAGAAGAGAGAAGGTGGGGGCTGTTCAGAGATGTGGAAGAAAGAGGATTAGTGTGATAGGACTTGGGAATGGACATGGGAGCAAAGGGCAGAAAGGAGTGGCAATGACTTCAAGGTTTTGGTCCTCAAGGACTGAGAGAAAAGAGGTATAATTGGTAAAAGAGTGAAAGTCAAGAGGAGAAGCAAGTTTGGGATGGAGAATTCTGGGGAAGAAACAGTGCATGTGACATTGGAGGTGTGCCAAGCTTGAGGCCCTTGTTGGGACACCCAGGTAGATGGTGTCTGGCAGGTAATGGGAAAAGCAAAGCTGAAATCTCCAAAGGAGAGAGGATCAACATAGAGAATCAGAGGTCCCAAGGCCAGAACTTTGGAAAATACCACATTTTGGAGGAGGGAGAGGAGTCCTAAAACGTGTGACTTAGAAAAAGGCAGGAGGAGAAACTCGGAAAGCAGGAGTCACGAGGAGCCATGGGAGAAGCGAGGTAGTGAAGCATGTTTTGGTCAGCAGAGGGTGGTGTGCAGGGCAGAGATGGATGACACGCTGGGACCTCTGCTGCTGCAACCATCTGCCCATTTCTCCAGACCCCACCACATGCACTCCTCATAGGAGCCCCATTTCCTGGGAAAGAAACTGAGGCTCAGAGAAGTTGAGGAACTTGTGCAAGTGCGGAGCTGGACCTGAACCTGCAGTACTCTGGCTCCCACGGGAAGGCTCTGGGTCATGCTCAGAAGGGCAACTGAAAAGAGGGCATTGATTTTGGTGCCTCAGAAGCCATCAATGACCGTATTAGATTTCTCTGTCAGTTGGGACTCTTTCTGCTGCAAGGAACATAAATACCAACCAACTGGCTGAAACAGAAAGGCTGGTTAACTGAAAGAGCCAGCGGGTAGGGACAGTATCAGGAGTGACATGACATAGGGATTCAGATGATGTCACCAGGATCAGATTATTCCTCCTTCATCTTCTCCAGGTCCGTTTCTAAGCAGGCTCTCCCCTTGTGATGGCAAGGAGTGACCAGCAGCTCGAGGCCTTCTCTCTATCAGGTTTAAATCCAAGAGCAAAGAGGAAGGAGCTCTCTCTCAGCATCCCAGCAAAGGTCATTGTGCCCATCCCTTAACAATCCCTAATTGGTTTAAGCCAAGATCATATGCTTCACCCTTGAGTTACATGGACAGCAAAGCAAATCTCACAGGTTGAGAGTGGGAAAGGAAGTGACTTTTCAGGAGGAGAATTGGAGTGTGGTTACCAGAAGAAGGGAGAACAGATGCTGGGGGAGTGGTGGCAAATAGATGTTTACTATGGTCACCTTGGAGAAAGCATTTCAGTAGAGTGGTGAGGACAGCCAGCATTGAAATAGTTAAAAGTCCAGTGTGTGATTAAGATCCAAGAGATGTTCATTTGAAAGACTTGAAAGCAGAAAAATGGATGTATCTGGAGGAGAAATGGGAAAATGTCATCTTGAACGTGGATACTTCTGAGCATGTTTGTAGGCTGAGAGGAAGCCCCACACTGAAGAGGAAGACATTGGAGGTGTAGGAGACACCAGGACAAGAAATGAAGGAGTTCTGTTCTCCAGGCAAAGGCAGGAGTGGGTAGAAGGCAGAGCAGAGACGGCCCTAGAGAGGAATGGAGCCCATTCATGCATATTTGAGGGACGAGAGGGGAGACAGATACAGAAGAACACAGGGAAGCTTGTGGTGAATGATGGGCTTTCTTAACACAGGGCATGCCTGGCAAAGTCCACGCCTCCTCCATCAGAGGTCTCAGCTTTGTGCAGCTGTTGGTCCTCATTTCTTGGATTATTGGTCTTGTCACCAGACATTCATACAAACCGTTTCCCATGAAATATGTGGTAGTTTTTCCTAATCCTTCAAAGGAAATGAACCCACTTGATTTCATTGCTGGTGCCCTTGACATCTGGCAGGCAGAGGTGAGGGCAGAGCATAAGCCAGTCCTGTGTGGCTCACGTGCGCCAGCTGTCTTGGTGATGACCCTCCGGGTTGGGTTAAGGCAGCCACAGCAGATCTCATGGAAAGTTATAACCATGATGGCTCGTGCCCTCTGACAGTGTGTATTCGTAGGAAAGAGAAAAGCACAGCACAAACCTGTGAGCATTCTTGTTGACTGAGCAGCTATGACTGCTTGATAAGCATTTATTTAGCCATGGCCGTGAGCCAGACACCTCAGGAACCACAGTTTCCTCTCCCAGCTTGCTCAGAATCTCAGCAGGGCAAGGCATCTCAATGTCATTGAAAAACAAGTGTCCAAGTGCCCATCAGTAGATGAGTGGATAAGAAAGCTGTAGTACATTTACACAATGCAATACTCCTCGGCTGTAAAACAGAACGAAATTTTACCTTTTGTGACAGCATAGATGGACCTGGAGAGTACTATGCTAAGTGAAATAAGCCAGTCAGAGAAAGACAAGTCCCCTGCGATTTCACTTATATGTGGAATCTAATGAATAAAATAAACTAACAAACAAAATAGAAACAGACTCATAGATTCAGAGACAGACTGACAGCTGTCAGAGGGGAGGGGCATTGGGGAGCTGGGTGACAAAGGTGAGGGAATTAAGCAAAAACAACTGTAACAGCAACAAAACATACCTCATAGACACAGACAACAGTATGCTGATTACCAGAGGGAAAGATGGGTGGGGGGAGGTAGAAGAGGGTAAATGGGGGATGAATGGTGATGGAAGGAGACGACTTGGGGTGGTAAACACACAATACAATGTATCAATGATGTATTATAAAATGGTACCCCTGAAATCTATATAATTTTATTAACCAATATTACCCTAATAAATTCAATATAACACATAAATAAATAAATACATAAATAAATAAATGTGTG
The DNA here is from genome assembly GCF_000412655.1 of Myotis brandtii. Lineage (NCBI taxonomy): Eukaryota > Metazoa > Chordata > Mammalia > Chiroptera > Vespertilionidae > Myotis > Myotis brandtii. The sequence continues at coordinate 1,626,792 of NW_005369902.1, forward strand.
TTGGAGTCAGACTGGCTGGGTTTGAATGCTGACTCTGCCATGTCTGAGTAACCTTGGGCCAGTGACCTCAGCTCTCCGGGTGCACTGGATTACGTTTATGTCACCCCACATCCACGTCGCTTCAGATGTCCCTTGTTCTCAGCCACTGGCTTTGCTTCCAACTCCGTTGGGCCCACGGAGCCTCTGGCCTCCTCACTGGCTGCCGAGAGAGGTTGGATGGGGGAGTTAACACCCCATGGGTCTGACTTGGAGCAATAAGATACAGGAGACCAGAAGAAGCCAGTCAGGACGCTGGTCGCCCGTCCTGCCCACAGGTGGAGGGCATCTGTGGCTTCTCCCAGTCAGCTGTGCCAGGCCATGGCCAGCCCAGGTATGCACCTCCTGGACCTGCCTCCCTTCCTATCCTTTCCTTCCTTCTCCTTCATCCGTGCTTCCCTGGTCTTGCGCTCCTCACCCTTCAAGTATTAGCCAATAAGCTGTGGCTCTGCTCTGTTCTCAAGAGAACCCAACCCAGTCTCTGAGCTTCAGTGTCCTTATTTATAAAATTGAGTCAAGGAGATGCATCTCACAGGATCGCTGGCAGGATTCAGTGAGATCCTGTGAATGAAACACCTAGCCTAGAGTGGCACAGTGTAGGTACTCAATAAACAGAAGTACCATATCAACAATTCAGACAGGGTGATGAGAGTTGCTATTCTGGGGGTGTCTGATCTATGCCTGACATTTAATCATTTTATAGCATGATTGACAGCAGTGACATCTAAGGATGGGGAATAAGACTAAGTGCATTTTTTAATGACAAATATGAAGAGGGAGCTATTTGCAGCTTGTTTGGGAGTCTTGTCTAATCATTAAAAAGGAAGAAGATGTTTCAGATTTGGTACATGGATAGAATTTCGTAGGTTGGGCTGATGATGGTAATGCCCTAGAGGTCAGTTTATCACAGTAAAAGATCCAGGAGGATCAGCACAAGGTAAAGGTGGTCTTTCCCCCTTTTGATGTTATAATAAACAGAATAGCAGAAGGTGAGAATCAAGAAAGGCCCCTGGGTGAAGAATTTAACTTAAAAATAAGTTGTATTTTTTTAGTCACAATGTGGAGCTTGCCATGACATAAGCCCAACAATTGTGCTGTTAAACCATTTTGCTTAAAAAAAAAATGGTGTTAAAAGTTGCAGTTACCTAAGCAGAACACATTTTGAGAAAATGAGAATAATAGTTAACATTTATTGAAAACTTACTACTGTCAGGTGCTGTGCTAAGCTCTTTACAGCTATCTCATTTCATTCTTCTGGAACCCCAAAGGTGCCAAGTCATCTTGGATCCCCGACAAGTCCAAATAAAGAAGCTGAGAAATCTGTGAGAATTGGCCCAAAACGGGGGAAGCTTTTTTTATTATTAGAAAAGTGGTAAGCTAGGAGTGCTACTGAAAGGCGGAGCAATTAGAATGCAATTTTACAAGTGCTGCTGACAGTCAGTCGTTTCTCTGGGCAAAAGAGCTGACAGTTGCCTTAAGACAAAGATTCCCACATTGTGCCCTAGGACCCCTGAGGGAAAGATCACAGTCCAGGGGACGGGGTGGTAGGTGGGGCTACAGATTTCTCTGATTTCAGTAGAGAAATAAGTGTTCAAGCATAACTTAATGGATTTCCATGCGAAGTGTTATTGGAACACGGGTTCCACAGCTTTCAGTATTTGAAATGATGAGGATGGCACGGTAGTCCACTGATCAGCATGAATACTGGCTAGCCTGAGAATTCACCACCCCCTGGTCCAGGCAATGATTTCCCTGCACATGCCCAGGGCAAGACGAACACACGCAAGGGGCTGGATCTGCCTCCTATAGTCCACCCCAGTATCTGTTCTAATTCTCTCTAGGGCCCCATGACTTACTGTGTACATCAAGACCACATTCCTCAGCCACTTTTTGTACACAGGTTTGGCTCTATGCCTAGGTCTGGCCAATGGGATGTAGGCAGAAGGCTCCTGCAAGCTGCTTCCTTCCCCCACTCCCTTCATCCTGCTCCTAAGGACACTGGACCAGTGGCCAGGGCCCATGCTGGACCACGAGGACAAGCATGGGGCCCTCAGGGTGATGAAGCAGGAAGCCAGAGGCTGCTTGATCCCTGAGGACTGGGGGAGCCAGTGTCCATCCTATTTCAACTTCTGTGTAGGGTTTTCTGCTCCTGTCAGCCAACTGAATTCTAACCCAATCTCATTTTAGATTAGACAATGTGGTACCGCGCCCCCCCTCTCTCTTTGGATGGTGAAGAAAAAGACATCTCCATTCTTTCCATCCCCCTCAAAGGGACTCTGCAAGGCTTTTTGCAGCATGAAGACTCCGCCTCTCAGGAGGAATTGTAACCTGCCCTCGGGCACTCCTTCTGGGTACCACTGGACCAGGAAGAAGGATGCCAAGATACTGTTGCCCTTTGCTCTTCCCTCAGCTGGGCTTTCTCCACTTTCTGTGGTTTTGCCCATGGACATGCTTAAGCTTCCACTTTCTCCTCCCTTGACACAGTCTCCCTCATCCTCCTAGATCCCATTTCTGTGCCACCTCCTCCAAGAATCCTTCCCAGTGCCCTGAAGCAACCCCCCATATGCTTATTTATAGTATTTAAAAATATTTTATTGATTTTTTACAGAGAGGAAGGGAGAGGGATAGAGAGTTAGAAACATCGATGAGAGAGAAACATTGATCAGCCACCTCCTGCGCACCCCCCACTGGGGATGTGCCTGCAACCAAGGTACATGCCCTTGACCGGAATCGAACCTGGGACCTTTCAGTCTGCAGGCCAACGCTCTATCCACTGAGCCAAACTGGTTACGCTGCTTCTTTATAGTTTTATTGCAGCATGTAGGAAGACAGTGTAGCTTTCTGTTGTTATCTGGTGGTATTTATGGAGTGCCGAGTACATGCCAGGCTGTGTGCTGGTTGCTGATAGGCATTGATGAACAAAACACGTGATCTGTGCCCTGCCCTCATGTTGTTTATAGTCTGGAGAGAAAGACAATCAATAAAAATGTAATTAAAAATTGTGATCATGCCTTGGCTGGTGTTGCTAGGTGGTTAGAGTGTTAGCCTGTGCATGGAAGGATCTGACGTTCAATTCCCGGTCAAGGGCACGTACCTGGGTTGCAGGTTCAATCCCCAGCCTCCAGTCGGGGCTCATGTTGGAGGCAACCACTTGATTGTTTCTCTCATATTGATGTTTCTTTCTCTCTCCCACCCTCCTTTCCTTTAACTCTATCTAAAATCAATGAACAAATATCCTCAGATAAGATTTAATGCACAAAAAATTGTGATCGATTTTTTGAGGGTAAAGGGAATGGGATTCTGTGAGGAAGAAGAGCCAGCTCGGGGAGGGATGCTTGCATCACCATGATGGAAGAGCAGCGCAGCTTCTCTCTGATGGAGTGAGTGGTACCACACAGCATCGGCAGTGAAGAGCCAGGCGCTGGTCGCAGGCAGGTGCGGGCTCTTCCCGGGCTGCCCACTTCTTCCGAGCTGGCTCACTCTGGGCCAGTTGTTTAACCTCTCTAAGCCTGAGAGGTGCTAGCACCTGTCTCATTAAGTCCAACACACAGCAGTGCCTGGCACCTAGCGGGTGCTCAATCAATGTGCTCTCTTGTTATTTTTGAGTGTCTGTCATCCATCTAGAATATGGATGTTTTGAGGGCCGATTCTTCCCTTATTCCTTTTTTTTTTGCATCCTGGGCATAGGATATGTAGTTGGCATCCCCAGAAGTCATTTGAATAATAATAGCCAGCATGTACTGGACCCTCCTTTGTGCCAAGCACTGTTCCTAGCACTCCGTGGGCATTAACTCATTAAATACTCGTAACAATTCTATGAGGCTGGTGCTACTGTTACCCCCAAGTTGACTGATGAAGAACCTGAGACCCAGAGATCGAGCAGGTGCCCAGGCTCACACAGGAAGCAGGTGGAGGAACAGGGGTTCAATCCTAAGCAGTCTGGTTCCAGAGCCAGTATATCATGTTGCCTCTGCAGTGGATGAAAGAATTCTACCCATAATTTTAAAGAAACGTAGTCTCCATTGGTCCACGTCCTAATTACCGTACAGGCTCTCAAAAGAAATACTAATTTGAGAAATGCATCCCCCAAATTATAAATTATGTAATAATCATCTCCACGCTCTCTTGTTAACTGTGGGTGAGTGAAGAAGTGAAACAAATAGAATTAAATTATTTACCTCTCGGTTATCATTAACGGGATTCTCCTGGGGGCTTCAAGTTACATGGCATGTGTGTCTGAGCAGCAAGACACCTCTCCCCAATTCATCCACCATACCCTCTCCTCATCCACCTCCCTAACCTCCCCCCGCCCACCCCCCGCAGCCTGTGGGCTCCACACCCCACGCTCTGTGCTTCCTCCCTGCCTCTGGCGCCTTCTCTCTTATTAAAACACCTTCACCCGAAGGCATCTGGGAGATGAGAAGTGTGCCTGCCAACTCACCCTGGGAAGCCAAAATGCTTAAATTGCTTCTTTGATTTTCAAAAAAGTGTATGTTCTTTGGAATGGAGAATGGCTTCACCTTGTCCTTGTGGTCCTGCTGTTCTGGGATATTTTGTTAAAAACCACGGGGAGGATAATGCCTTACATGCCCACAGCTGCTCTTGTTACAGAAATTGTAATAAACTGCCAAGAGTGCGGGCACCACCGCTGTTCTCTTGATTAATGTTTTCCAAGGTGTGGGGAATGCATCTGTCTTTAGCTGCCATCCCTAGTATCCAGTGATGGAAGGTGGGCATCATGGAAGATGGTCAGTGAGACAAGGCATAGTCAACCCCCAATGGCCATGCTCCCCAGGCTCCCATTCAATGGTTGCTCTTTTCTGTGCCTCAAAATGGATCCTGAGCTGAGGATCCCGAGCTAAGGGAACAAGCAGGGGCCATCAGGTGAGCAGTGGGGACAAGGAAGGGAGGGATGTAGGGCTAGGACTAAAATGACCAAGAACATTTCGCTAGAGAATTTCACAACCTAGTAAGTGAATAAGTATTCATTGAGGTCCTACTAGGTGTTTGACTCTGGGTTAAGCTTTAAGAAAAGGACGGTATATTAAAATCCAAAGGCCTAGCCTGGCTGGCGTGGCTCAGTGGTTGAGCATTGACCTATGAAAAAGGAGGTAAAGGTTCGACTCCTGGTGAGGGCACATGCCTGGGTTGTAGGCTCGATCCCCAGTAGGGGGCGTGCAGGAGGCAGCCTATTGATGATTCTCTCTCATCATTGATGTTTCTATCTCTCTGCCTTCCTCTCTGAAATCAATAAAAATATTTTTTTAGAAAAATAAAATAAAATCCGAAGGCCTGGTTTCCATGGCTAGTTCTGACCATTCACTCAAGACAATGGGACTCTCTGAGACTCATTATGTATTCTGTGGAATTGAATGATAGATAATGTTTCTTATATAGGGTGGGGCAGGAGCAGGTTTGCAGCTGTTACTATGTGAAACATAGAGTTGATTTGTGTATTAGTATTTATTAATTAGTGTATTGTTTCCAGTGTGGATAACTGTAAACCTACTTTTGCCCCACCCTATAGTTAGCCAGGTGTGTGTGGCTGCTAGTACTTGTTACCCATTTAAGCCAACTTTGTTAAATCCAAAACTGTGGGAAGGATACAGTGGTATGTATCAAGGAACCCAAGGACCAGAAGTACTGCCAGGGTCCTGGACTCAGGAACTCAGATAATATTAGTAATGGAGTCTGCAATACTTTATTGCCTCATCCTTTTATCTCTCCCTCATCTCTGTGTTGTTGTTTTTTCTGTGTATTTGCTTAATTCATCTCTTTCTTTCTCCTTCACATTGCACATTGTAGAAAATCAATATCCCCATATAGAACAATGTGCCCTTGGCCCCTGGGTCTATATCATCATAAGTCTAAAACTTACTGGAATTTTTGAGTCCGAATTACAAATACCAAAAGAAAGAGAATCTGTTTGGCCTAGCTTTGTGGTCAGGGGATTGGACAAGACCCAGTGTAGCTGTGGAGTCAGCGACTATGAGAAGTGAGCATGGGCAGGCTTTCTAAGAGGAGGTGCCAGTGATGGAAAGAAGAACTGAACACTGGGCTGCTGTAAGGAGTAAAAAGGATAATGGGACATTTCTCAGTACAGCCTATGACAGTGATGGCGAACCTTTTGAGCTTGGCGTGTCAGCATTTTGAAAAACCCTAACTTAACTCTGGTGCCGTGTCACATATAGAAATTTTTTGATATTTGCAACCATAGTAAAACAAAGACTTATATTTTTGATATTTGTTTTATATATTTAAATGCCATTTAACGAGAAAAATCAACCAAAAATATGAGTTCGCGTGTCACCTCTGACACGCGTGTCATAGGTTCGCCATCACTGGCCTATGAGAACCCAGTGAGCACTAGTGAAATCTATTGCAAAGGAAGCTTAAAATTCAATGTGAGGGGCGAAACTGATTCATGCACAAGGTGTCTAACACGGTGCCTGCTGCACTGAGTAGGTGTTATTTTAATGTCTTACACTCAAGTCTGCAATACAGTGTGCCGGCTGATGGTCAATGTCCAATAAATGCTTGTTGAATTGAACAGAATGAGAAGGATAACATGGAGCAAGAACCTACAATCAAAGACTGTGGAATGCAGCTCTACATTAGGGCACACTTAGTCATTCAGAGGTGCCAGGAAGTGGTTAGTTGACTGTAGTAGTTGGTAGAGGGTTCATGGAAAAGACAGATTTCCACATTGCCTTGAAGATATACAATCTGGGAAGGCATCAGAAGAAAGAAAAGAATTCAAGACAAAAGAACTATATGAATGGAGACTGAGAGCAGAGCTGAGGTGTACCTGGTAGAGAGGAGTGCCAACTGGGAGAATGAGTGACAGGTCACAGTGGGAAGCAAAATTGGATGGCAGAGAGAGGTCATTTTCAGAGACCATTGAGAGACAGGCAGAGATGATCTAATGGGTGGAGCAAGGGGCTTCTTGAAAGCAATTGCCAAGTGAGACTGCCAGCCCCTGCCTTTCCCAATTCTGCTTAGCTGCAGGGTGTGATCCTGCCCAGTCCTTGTGTCAAAGAAAACCCGCGCTCAAGAAGCCCCACTCTTATCAGGAAGAGGGGCGGGAACGAGTCTTGCTGCCTGAGCTACAGTATTCCGGTGCCCACTGAGCTATAGACCTCATCTCATCGGTCTTTGTGCTTTGAGGGCAAAAAACAGGGCCCCTGTTTCTGGGATTCCTGGTTTTTCCTCCATTCCCACACCCTGATTCCTAGCCTGTTGGGTTGAGAGTCTGATTCCCTGCCTCACCTTAGCCAGCCCCCTCCCCCAGGGACCAGATCTTAGCTCTACGTACCCAACCCTTGGTAGGGGCTGCTATATCCTAGACCAGTGGTCGGCAAACTCCTTAGTCAACAGAGCCAAATATCAACAGTACAACGATTGAAATTTCTTTTGAGAGCCAAATTTTTTAAACTTAAACTATATAGATAGGTACATTGTTATTAACTTAATTAGGGTACTCCTAAGGCTTAGGAAGAGCCACCCTCTAGGGGCCAAAGAGCCGCATGTGGCTCGAGAGCCGCAGTTTGCTGACCACGGTCCTAGGCAGAATCTAAAGCCAAGAGAACACCTTCCAGCTGATTAAAAGGAGACTCTGCCCAAGGGATCAGACACTACTGAACACCAGTCCGGCCAGTGGTGCCCCCTGCCAACCATGGCAGTCACTCTGTGCATGGCCCCACTCAGTGCCAAATGACCTTCCTGTCCCCAGCAACCTCCACATTAAGGTCCTAACATGCCTTGAAACTAAGACCACAGATACATTTCCATCTACATGATGCAAAGTCCTAGAGAAATGTAGAGTGTCCTACAAGGTACCTACATTCCAGCAACCCCATAGCACAATGTGAATGAGCCAATAGTCTCCAGAGAGATTGAGTGGTGGACTGTTTTGCCAACATCATGTTCTAATATACTCCCAGGTGTTTCTAGAACATGCCGCGAGGAAAGAGTTTTTGTGCCTCTGCCTTGAGCTTATTAAAATACCAACAAGTTTCATACAAGTAGAGAAGGACGCCTGGTCAGCCTCAGAACTACCTCCTCTAGGTCACTCAGCATGTTAGGGGAGAAATACTTGGTCAGCGTTGTTGGGAGGCCTTAACTTGACTGGGTGAACTCTTTTCAGTATCATAGGGCTCCTAGTTGGGAAGGCATCCCAGGCCCCTGACAAGGGAGTAGATCTTAGCCTAGTGTCATCCTCTTTTAGGAACATCAGCTTGTGACAACCCTCCCACACCTGTCCTGGGTCATTGCCCCATGTGTCTGATGGGAGACTAGCTTCTTTCCCTGCCCCAGCTGAGTGGGGACAGGATTCAGGATACATCTATAAGAACTGCCTTTCTTTTCTTTACCGTTGAGGATGATGGGTGGTTGATAGAATCCTGTATCTATGAGTTCACACCCACATTCGCATTTCCCTCTCTCGTGTCCCTCCTTTACAGAGTATCTGCCCTCACGCATCTCACGTGCACCGAGCACTCCTTATCTATGTCAGCACCATCTCTGCAGCGAGGAGCAGAGGATGAGCTTTGTTGCAAGGGAGAACCTCGGATGGGTAGATGGGTAGCTCTAGCCTCTGGTCTGAGTGTCTGGTAGGGACAGCACCTTCGGAAAGCCCTGGTCCGTGGTGTTATAGAGTCACCCCTGCATGAGTGCCAGTGCCAGCTCCTCCACTTAATAGGTAGGAGAACATTTACCTTCAGGGAGTCTTGGATTCCTCTCCGAAAGCGAGGAACGTGAACAGCTACCCCCTGGTGAAAAAAAAATCTCTTAAACTAGACAGCTCCAGCAAATTGCCTGGTACATGGAACGGCTTAATATAGCTAGGTGTTTCCATCCCCATCAGAAACATCTGTACCCAGTGATGGGACGCTAAGCCCAGGATGGGGTGTGCACATTTGGGGCAATTGCTCTTTCTGAAGTTTTCTATTCAACCGAAGATTCTCTACCCGACTGGAGACTTTAGGACGGCTGCCACCAGCTCCCAAGGAAAGAGCATTCTGTAGTGATGGCTGCTGCCTCTCTACTTCCTAGGCATTCCTGCCTGCAAGGACGGTGTTCTGATGCAGTGCCGAGACCCGGAGAAGACGCAGTAGCACAGCTCCTAAATCACTTTGGGAAGAAGTCACCATAGTAACTAAGCCCAGAAGGGTAGTGTGGCTTTTGCATCTGATAGCATCTGTGCCGAGGCCTCCCCGAAGGCTGTGGAGTGTTCCTCAGGTGGTTCTCACTCACCGCAGGAAGGCATGCCGCAGGTTCCGAAGGCACCGCTCATCAGCCCCAATGTGAGCGGGTGTGGAAAAGGCTGAATGAGTGTGGTAGTCCTGGTGGTGTCTCCTTACTCTCGCTGCCCACAGCTCTCCTCTGCGTTACACCAGTGGTTCTCAGTCTTGGCTTCATGGTGGGGAGTTTTAGAAACCACCGGTGCTGCCACTGTGCCTCAGAACTGTTGAGTCAGAATCTCTGGGGATGGAGCCCAGGGATCTATAGTATTTTTAAAGCTCCCCAGATGATTCCAAAGAACAGGCAGGATGGAGAACCACAGCTTAACACCAGTGCTTCTCATATTTTAAATTGCATACAAATCACTTAGAGATCTTGTTAAATTGTAGATCCTGATTGAGTAGGTCTGGGGTGAGGCCAGAGACTGTGCATTTCTGAGGTGCTGTGGCTGCTGGTCTAGGAGTACACCTGAGTAGCAAGGCTCTGCATCCTTCCTCGTCATCACAGCTGTACGGATTTAACCACTCCCCCCCGCCCCCCCGCAGACCCAGCCCTGGACTCCTTTCTCAGGACCAGCGGTGAGCAGGAGAAGCCTGCTCAGCTTGACTCCCCTCCTAAGCTCGGGGTCAGCCCCTGGCTGTGACTCTCGCCCATCGGCAGCAGGTGTTCTGGAAATTGGAGTCTCATCTCATGTTCTTACCCCTGGTTGTATAATTCAACTTTCTGTTCTGAAATGTCATCATCTACCCAGACCCATAGAACACTGGGAAGCAAATATAAAAACCCTTCCATGTTTAAGCAAACTAGGGAATTCTGGGCTAACCACATTTGAAATTCGAATGGGCCTTTTTTACCCCAGGATCCATCAGATACACAAATGTGTATTCCGAAATCGCAAGCACGCAACGCTTTCCAACCTTATTTGACTACAAAATACTTAATAACATTGCATAGACCCGGTGAGATAGAAAACCCATTTTGGAAAATGCTACTTTAGATTTATTTCTACAGACTGAAGATAGCACGGGGATGGATCAGCACGGAGCCGGCCGGTTGGAATTTTCCATCAGTGTGCAAGAAAAGGAGAACCCCCCATGGACCCTCATAAATTGTCCAGGTGTCGGCAGCCATGAGAGGCAAAGACAGGGCCTGAGAAAAAGATGGTCAAAGGTGCTCATTTTCCATGATTTTGAGAAACATGGGGGGTCATTGATGTGGCTGCTGGAAAGGAATACATTGCTGCTGCAGTGTTTATGGCACCGAGGAGAAAGGGTGAAACTAAAATAGTCTGGCCAAGTCAAAGGTCTCAGGAGACAGATCAATGGAACGGATGCTGCTCTGTCAAAGACGTCATTTCCTCTCCATATTTATTACTTTTGAAACAGAAAAGATTCCTGCACTGGGGGTGGGCG
>NW_005369902.1:1637532-1663628 GCF_000412655.1 Myotis brandtii
GAGGGATGCAGGCAGGAAGAAGGCTGTCTATGGGCAAACGCCCATGCCCCATGTGGCAGGACACTTGCTGTGCTATTTGTTTCTTCATGTGGGTTTGACATCGACCTCCTGGAAAATTGGTGAATTGTGGGAAATGGCAGCATCTTAACAGTTCTGGATGAACATCTGCTCTTCGATTCTTTTCCTTGAAGAATTGGGGTCTTAATGTTTTCCCCCCAAAACTTGGGTTCCTAGTGAACTCTGGCCAGTGTGTGGGAACCTGTTATCTACGGCTAGGAAGCCTGGATGGCGATTATCTTTGTGTCGACTGCTGGAGCCCCCGCTTACTCACTAGTCTGTGGCTGGATGACTCTGGTACCTGCCCCAGCCCTGCACAGGCTGCACATGTCTGGGTCCAGCCAAACCTGCTGGCACTGAGCTGTGAGGTCGGGACTCGGTGTATCATCCCTGCCCCGCACTTTGCTCACATGGACACTCCTCTTTGTACCTTTGACCTCTACTTTAAAGCAGAGACAGCTTCACCGTGAGGAGCCAGTGGCATTAGCCAAGTGGAAAGGAGTGCCTTTCAGCACGCCCCCTCCTCCACTTGAGCTTATAGACTGGATTCTGTGCTGTTAAGCTGAATTTCCTTCTCTTTCTGGTGCTGTGTTGATTAAGGCTTAGTAGCACTCAATAGAAACAAGTCTGGGTGGTGGAAGGGAAACGGATTTATGACTAGGTTTTAGGTGGCTTACAAAAGAATTGATAGGGTTGAAGGAACAAGGTAAACTCTCAGTAACGATTCAGTCACGCCTCCTGCTGCAGTAGATCTGCCCCACCTCTCCCTGCATAACCCGGATTCCAGTTTAGGTCTAGTACAAGTGCATCTGATTACGTGAACCTCCATCATAGACAGATCCTAGGCACAAGTGAGGCAGGGAGGTGCGGTTGAAGGTTTCCTAGTGTCTGCGGTGCCGAAAGACACACGCAAAGAAAGTGGGAAGCATAGCAGAGTGAGCGCATCCGCCATCCCCATCACCGGAGTGACAGAGCATAGTCACAATATCATTGTCATTAAACGACTGAGGAAACCTATTATAACTGGTTGGCAAACATAGCACTGCTGATTGAAAATGCAGTACCGCCGATCGGAACTAAGCTGCCACGATGATTTTGCAAAATCCCAGACCCAGATCAGTGTCACCACACCTCCATTTCCCAATATCCATATTTGCTGCACCATCACCATCCTAGCCCACTAGAACTCTGGAATGTAAGGGGACTCTGGGGATGAGCCTGTTCAGACTCCTCATTTCAAGGAGCCTATCACATACTTCGCTAGCTCTTCATTTTCAGACCTGTCTTCCCAGCTGAGCTGTGGGTTTGCAGGGACTGTGTCTTAGTCATTTTTACATCCTCAGTGCCGAGCTCGATCCCAAGGCTTAGGGTGGGTGCTGGGTAATCAAAGAAGGGAGGGAAAGGGAGCAGTGGAGGAAGGAAGTGGAGGCCCACATTGGAGGATTCACCTGCCCGGGCAGGTGAAAGGGCAGACGCCCTATCTCTGTGTAATGTCTTCCCTTCCCTGGAGGGAAGGATAAACAGCCACAGTGATGAAACTGCTGAAGGGAGTGTCCCTTTTCCAGAACCTTCTTTCTGTGGCTCCTGTTGGTGGTGCCATCCCAGAGGTGTATGCCAAGTTCAGAGGGAGGCAGGCGAGGAGAGGCATGAGTGAGCCAGAGGGAGGGAGGAGCTGATGGTGAAAAAGAGAATCCTCAAAAAAAAAAGTGTAGAGACTGAAGTACAAGGCCAGGACTCTGGCAGCCAGAGAGAGGAGGAAAGGGCACAGCAGGGCAGAGGAACAAAAGGGCAGGCGTGGTCCTGATGGCACACCTGAAGGAGGATGCCACTCTCAGCTGGGTTCTTTCTGAGTTGGTGGGAGCCTAATGCAGAAAAGAGGCATCTTAATCCAAAGAAACCAGCACCCAGGACCAGGAACCAGGGGGCTGTGAGCCAGTCTCCCCGTCTCTCGAGCTTGCTTTGTGCTAAGGGGCCAGGCATGGTGCTCACAGGTGGAAATGGGCAGCCTGCTGCCTGGGAGTCTGCTGTGGCTCCGAGCTCAGCCTACAAGACAGTAATGGCTAAATGATCAGCCCATCCTCTTTCCTTGTGGGCTGCCTCGCACCTCACTTGGTATGTATAAAGCTGTCTGTTAGCGGGTCTTTATTGCACGTTGGGAGGGAAATTGAAAATAGACCAATCATTGCTGTTCTGAGGTTAAGTACTTTTCACTAGGCTGTTGGGAAACCTAATAGGGATTTCTTTTTTTTTTTTTTTCATTTGTCATGAGTCAAAATAATACGTGAGTATTTAGATTTTTATTCCCACCCCACAGGTAACACATAATACACAGTAGGGCATTCATTTTAATGAGCACGTACAGGCTCAGAGTGTTTGGAGGGCACATGGATGAGGGTATTTGCTAGATATATATTCTTATAACTACATGCTCTATGGGAGCGTGGGGCGGTGGGGGGGGGGTGTCTCAGGAGAGACTCTCTGGAATACTATTCAGAACAAGAAATAATAACTTCTCTTCACTGTTGGTTCCAGGAGATTCCATCAGGGGAATGAGTGGTAGTGGCTGCCTTCCTCCCCAGGTCTGACTGGCTGGAGAACACACACTGGCTCCCCCCGCATCCCATTCTTGAAGAATGCACATGGATACTTACCAATGTGTGATGAGGATGGAGGGGAGAGGGGAGGAACTAGCTTTGCCCATGTCTGCTATGTGCTGACTAACACGTGTATCTAGGTTAACTCTCTGAGATGCCTGATGACCCTGGGAGAAAGGCATTGCCATGCTTGTGTGGCCATTGAAGGAATTAGGCTCCCAGAAGTTAAGGTAGGGTACTCTCGCCCCATTCAGTCACCTGTAAAGACTGCCTTGTACAGTTGTATTGGTTGTGCACGCCCAATTGCAAAGGGCTCCGTTCATGTAGACACTCTGAGCTTTTGAAGTTCTTCACCTGCACAGTTTATGAAATATATTGATTGCTGGGAGCAGGGAACCAGGAAGTACCATCCTATATACGTAACATGAAGACATCTATGCAAAAAGTGCATGTTACAGAGCATCATTGTGATTGAATTTTAAACCCAAGTTTCAGAATTTGAAATTTACGTGACACATTCTCTTACATATGTGATGCTGGTCTCCCAGGCCCTCCTGTGGAGGGGGACTCAGGCTTCAGCAGAGGTGATCCGCATGGTCACATCCCCAGCCTTGTCCTCTGACTTGTGGCTTTTTGCTATAGGCTCTGACTGTCACTCATGCATCACTGGGATGTTCGGTCTCCCCTCTGCTCTGCCCAGGTCCAATCCTGCCATTTCCTGGCTCGGTTCTCCACACTAGCACGGCTGTCCCATCTTCCCAAGGCTCACTCCGAGTCCACCCCTTCTTTCAGCTTCATTACTCCCACCTCGGTGTCGACAGCTGGCAGCAGGCTCACCCCATTATGTGCTGAGTTAGGACGCGCGGAGGTTAAATACTTGGATGGTGCTGCCTCTGCCGAAAACTTCTGCATCTTCTCTTTGGGGAGTTTCTTCAGAGCTTTGACCCAGCCTCCTGTCATTTCTTCAAACCGGAGACTCTTTCCCTTTGGGGGATGACTATGAATTTGGGAAACTGAGAAGTCATTGGAGGAAGGTGTTAACGTGGTATCTTGGATTGGACCTTGAAGCAGAAAGAGGACACTATAGAAAAAATGATAAAATTCAAATGGTGTCTGTAGTTTAGGTAATAGTACTGTACTGATGTTCATTTCCTGGTTTTAATAATTGTACTGTGGTTATGTATATTGTTAAGATTAGGGGAAGCTGGATGAAGGGTATATATGAACGCTATACTATTTTTTAATTGATTTTTGAGAGAGAGAGAGAGGAAGGGGGTGGAGAGAGAGAGAAAGAGGAAGGGGAAGAGAGAGAGAGAGAGAGAGAGAGAGAGAGAGAGACAGAGATTCATTGCTCCACTTAATTTATGCATTCATTGGTTGCTTCTTGTATGTGCCCTGACCAGAGATCGAACCTGCAACCTTGGCATATCGGTATGACGCTCTAACCAACTAAGCTTCCTGACCTGGGCCTCTCTATACTATTTTTGTAGCTTCTCTGTAAGTCTAAAATTATTTCAAAAAGTCAAAACAACAACAAGAAACAAACCAGTAAATGTGGGCAGGGCACCCCACCCAGAGAGAAAATTAAATTAAATCTTATTTGGAATCCATTTGCCTGCTGGTATCTTGTCTAGTTGCATGGAAAATAGATCGCCATCTTATTAACCGAGAGCACTTTGCTGTCACTGACTCCTACAGTTTGAGTATTACTAGTACACGTTACCGTAACTGTCCCCATAACCTATATTCTTCATCCACTGGCCGTCCCCACCATGATGCCCCTGGTGTAAATTCACTTCCAAATGCCCGTTCTCACTCTCAGACTTGTTTTCACAGTTCCTGAGATTATCCACTAGACCCGTGGTTGGCAAACTGCGGCTCGCGAACCACACGCGGCGGCTCTTTGGCCCCTTGAGTGTGGCTCTTCCTAAGCCTTAGGAGTACCCTAATTAAGTTAATAACAATGTACCTACCTATACAGTTTAAGTTTAAAAAATTTGTCTCTCAAAAGAAATTTCAATCGTTGTACTGTTGATATTTGGCTCTGTTGACTAATGAGTTTGCCGACCACTGCACTAGACAGACCCCTTTCCTTCCAGAAGACCTCCCCCAACTGCATCTCCAAGGATAGGTTCTAACCACTGGTGGGCTTGCCCTCCCATGGACTCCAGCCCCAACAGACTTCAGCCCAGTCCTCCAGCTAGGAGACAACAGCCGTGAAATCAGAATTTCAGAGGCACTTGAGCAAAAGCCACATTGCTGGAAGTAATGCATAGCTTTTCAAGGAGATCAACTATTTTGAAATGCAACACCCTTTGCCACATATGGGTCCATTCATTGCAAATGCGGTTTTACCACTTTACAGCCAACCTTTTGTGTGTTGAGACTGGCTTCAAACTTGATTTCCAGCAAAAGTCAATATGAACCAATTAAAGAGAGCTGGATAAGGACACATTTTCTCTAATTCAAAATCACTTGTTAAATACCACGGTGGAGCAGACCTGTACCACATAATGGTAGCACCGAGATGATTAAGAGATGGTCTTTGTCCTTGAACAGTGCAAAGTACGGTGGGGTGAGGTGCTCCAATGCAAAGTTTAATGTGAAAAGGGGAGGGAGGGAGAGAGAGGCTCTTGGGCAAATCCATCTCTTTTTCTGGAGCAGCAAAAGGGCATTTGACAGAGGCTGTGCAGAATAGCAATGAATTGGGAAGAAGGAAATGGTCTCTGAGTGTTTCCCATCTTGACATTTAATACTTGGAATAGCAGCTCACGTTACTCTCCAAAGTCCCTCCTTTTCGATGTCTGTCTGCTGGCCAAACACACAGATAACCTGCTAAGTGACAATATCCCTTTAACGCGGTATGAGGTTGACTCCCCAGTGTTACTGCCCATATGTGCTATCTGGGGAGCATTAGTAGAACTTCACAATCCCAAAGCCCCCCTACTCCATCCCAAGATTCCAATTCAATAGGACCAAGGATTGACTTCTTAATGTCTGGTGCATTTCAAGCAAGGACGGCTTTCAATAGCCCTTTAACAAGGGCATGCATTGCTATGGGCGCTGGCAGAGAGCAGAACAGAATGAGCAAGGATGTGGGGCCAGGGCCACCAGTTGCACAACCCCAGGGGACTTCAGGCACAGGAATACAATGTGAGTGTCACCTTCTGTACTGAGACCAAGTAGGCCTGGGTCACAAGCAACAGTGTGAATTGTAATCTATAGGGTAAACGGTTTCCCAGGTAATAAACGGTGATACAACTAGTATACACGGAGAGGATTCAGGTTAGTAAGAGCCCAGAGCTGAGGTTCCTTCTCAGTAAAGTTAGAGCCTGGGAAGAGCGCACTGAATCCCCCAAGCTACACAGAGTCCCTGACAGGAGCCAGGCGGTTGGGCCGATGCATTCTTGTGGAGCTCCAAGCCCCTGCCGGCCAAGCGTGCAGACCCTGCTCGTCCTCCTCAGTTCCTCAGTCAGCATTTCATGTCCACTGCACAGCTGAGGAATGATGATGAATATTCATCCCCTGGCTGTGCCACAGTCACTTGACTCTCTGCATATGCAAAATCAGAACTTGGGCTGGCAGGAGGGGAGCTTGCCCCACAGAAAGCATCGGATGGAGTGGGTTGAGCCAGTGGGGAAAAGAAAGCTGGTGGTGGGAAACAGGAGGAGTACTGTGGAAGCGACTCCCATTTCTGCACTGGCTGGCAAGATGCCATCCCCAGGGGACAAACACAGTCTTGGCCTGAAGGTCGGTTAAGTAGAGCACCTGAGCACTGGTCCCTTTGTCCTCAACCAGGCCCCGAGGGCAGAAAGAGAAGAGGAGTACAAATAAATAGTATCTTTGCCACGGGCCATTAGAGGCCTGTTGGATAACTATATAAATAGAACAACACGTTCACATTTGAAAAACATTGTTCCTTATTGAATGCCTATTGTATGCTTAAGTGCTTTGCATTTTTTAGCTCATTTAATTCTCATAATTACCCTGTGCCAGGGCAGCTACTGTTGTCCCCATTTTACAGATGAAGGAGCTGAGACTCAGAGAAGTTAAGCATCTTTGCTACAGAGTCGTGTACCTAGTAAGTGGGGGAGTCAGGATTTGAATTCAGGTTTTACGAGGTCTAAAGTCCATGTTCATGCCTTACTGCTGTTCTTCCACTTATGACATAATTTATATTTATTTTTAAAATATATATTTAATTGATTTCAGAGAGAGAGAGAGAGAGAGAGAGAGAGAGAGATCAATGATGGGAAAGAATCATTGATCTGCTGCCTCCTGCATGCCACACACTGGGGATCGAGCCCGCAACCCAGGCACATGCCCTGACTAGGAATTGAACCATGACCTCCTGGTTTCCTGGTTCATAGGTTGACGCTCCACCACTGAGCCACGCCAGTCGGGCTATTTATGACATAATTTAAAGAGAATCCCAATATTTCAAGACATGCGTGATGGACACCCATCCCAGTATGGTGGAGAAGATTCCCTGCCAGGACCATCGCAGCCTGGGAACACACCCAGGTATCAGCAGGCTTGAATCATGAAGGCTTTTTAAAAGGCTATTTGCCTGTTGGCTCTAACTAACTGGGCAGCCCCCTAGCGGGGCAGTTTTGGCTCTATCTTTTCTTAAGAGGAGCACCAGCTAGCATGAGCAGGGGTCTGTCTTGGAAGTGATGTCACTGCGTCAGTACTTACCACTGGCCTGGCAGGGGCTACGTGCACAGCATAGAGTAAAACATTCAGTCCTTGCCACAGTGCTGCCACCGACCTCGCTTACTCAGATGGGGAAATGGGGTTCTCAGATGACTTGCTCAAGCTTAGACATTTAGGATGTGCAGAGCTTGGATATAAACCTGGTAGGCCAACATTCCAGTCTGACCTTGCGTCACATGGGCCAGAATGACAGCATTGCCAGCAGAAAGTGTTATCAGAGTGCTCCACGCATTCCAGGGGTTCCGACCATGTTTACCCTGCAGGCCAGCTGTCAGACAGGAAGGGCCTGGGGGTTTATCTAGTCCCTCCCCCACGTGGACTGCCTGGGAGACCGAGGCCCAGCAAGGGCCAATGTCTTGTTCAACATCATGCAGCAACTTAGAGCTAAACAGACCCCAAGTCAACCACCAAGATGCCTTGATATAGCACTTCTTCTGCCCACTCGTGTGCCATACGTCAGTTAGTTATTCACCCACTATTATTAACCCCATTTACACATGAGGAAACTGAGGCCCCTTGAAGTTAAGGGACTTGCCTAAGTTCACACAGCTAGTGAGTTTTGAAGATTTGGACTCAAACTCATGTCTGAATAACTCTAAATGTGGCCTCTCAGCGATGTCTATGTGACTCTCATGATGGTGGCACCAGGCGAGAGGTGAGAGCACCCGGGAGGGCACAACTCACTTTTGGTATCTGTCCTCTACTCAGAAATATGTAATAATGGACACTGTGAGGCCCAGTACGCATGCTCATTCACACACACACACACACACACACACGCACACACACAGCTTCTCCCTCTCTGTCCTCCCTTCTCCTCTCCCTGTGGAGAGCCCCAGCAGGCTTTCCCACCCATTATCCAAATGTACTCTGGGTTTGTACCCAGAAGCTTAATTTCACATCTGGCAGGAAGCAATTGTGCAAAGTTGCTGAATCCTCTTCTCCACCCCCTTAGGGGGTTCATCAAACCCCATCATCCCAGAAGTGTCAAAACATTTTTCATTCTCCAGCAAAAGCAAAAGTAGCACAGAGTTGGAAAGTCCATAACAACAACATATAGAAACAAGCAGCTTTAAGACAAAAATCTCCTTCAGGAATCTGTGGGGCTATAAGTGTTGCCCATGGGGCCTGTTGCTGAAAACAACCTTGGTACCGACCTGGACTGATAGGAAGCTTTGGAAGAGCGAGCGCTCTAAAACCCACACACATGGAGAGGGCCACCAGTCAGTACGGTTTTGTGCGCTCAGGGCTGGATGAAAATGCATAAGGATGGGAGTAATATTTACTCATTGTCTTCTGCCAAACACATCCCATATGTAGCATCATATATTGGATCTTTACAACCCCAGGAGGTATGATCCATTTCACTTATTTTGTAGATAAGGATTTTGGACTAAGAATCCACAATCCTGAGATTTTTGTCCTGGGTTAGCTACTAACTGGCTACATAGCTTTAAATTAAAATCCAGAATGGGCTTCGAGATCCTCAGATGTTCCCTGGAATAATGAATATCCAGCCTTTACCCAGCTACCCTCCAGGAACGTGCCCCTGGCTGATAGTGCTAATTGATCATACTGCTCTTTCCCAGGCCTCTTGGATGAAACTTCAGAATCCTTCTTAAAATAGCCTTGTAGGTGACCACCTCCTATACATTGGAATTGGCACAAGGGATGAACTATATTTGCTATACCTGGACCTAGGTCAAGTCTTCTTTATTTTTTAATATATTTTTATTAATTTCATGGAGGAAAGGAGAGGGAGGGAGGGAGGGAGGGAGGGAAAGAGAGACACAGAGAGAGAGAGAGATAGATAGGAACATCAGTGATGAAAGAGAATCATTGACTGGCTGCCTCCTGCATGCCCCCTACTGGGATCCAGCCCACAACCCAGACATGCGCCCTGACCTGGAATCAAACCATGATTGCCTGGTTCATAGGTTGACGGTCAACCACTGAGCAACACTGGCTGGGCCAGCTCTTCCTTTTTAAGATGAGGATATCAAGGCGCAGAGAGGAGCAGTAAGTGACTTAATATCACACAGCAAGTAAGGGGTAGCTAGGTCTAGTATATAGGGCTTAGGGTCCAAAGTGCATTACCCAATGCAGCTCCTCATAAAGGGAGTGATCCTGCAAGCCCCATGTGGTAGCACAGCTCATTTCCATTGTTTCTGAGGCAACCGATTTAAATTCTGGAAACAGCTCCTCAGACTCTTCTTTCTAGAATGCCCCTTCCCCTGCTCCAGCTGAGCAGCCAAGACGCACACAGTACCCAGCCAGTTAATGTGTGCCTGGCATTAGCACAAAACTAACATTTTATTTCCCTTCCATAGCATGTAATTTCTTTGGAAGCTGAAGTGTAATGAAATTGGTGTTTATTATAATTAATAAAAGCCCCATAACTTTAAATTGGGTCATAAATCTTGCAGGGAAATCCAATATCACTGTAAGAGCCATTCCTTTCCCAGAAGGGGCTCTTCAGAGGAAGGAGGCAGCGGGCTCCCCCTCCCCAACAGGCCGGCTGTGCTCACTCAGGCAGCTGGTTCTCTGCTGCCAATCTAGTCAGGTCACAGGCAGAGCCCCAGCAGCCCCTGGCTCTGCAGATGGAAAAAGCGGACCTTCCACCAGCGCCTGAAGGCATCGCTCAGGTGTGAGCAGTGCCTGCATTGTCCTCTTAGCAAAGACTAACCTTGAAAAATAAAACCACGTGCTTCCTGTGTGCCAGGACTGTGCTCGAGAGAAGGAAGATGCTATTCTTGCCCTTCCTGAGGACACGTCAGGTGTTCACAGTGCAGTGAGGAAGGCATGCTTGTCAGCTGTTGTGTGCAATTCAGCGAGAACTGTACAGGTAGAGAAGGCGTACAGGCGTAAAGTGGTTGCCCTTCTCTCGGAGTGGTGTAAAGGGTGATCGTGTGTACTTAGGTGAAAAAGGAGATAGAGGTGAGAGGAGTTTTGAAAGCTGATTAGGGGATTACCAGGTGAATCCAACACGTCACCCTCATCGTTGCACCAGGTCCTTGGCACCTGCTGGTTGTTGTGCCAGGTATACTCTAGTTCTTCGAGTGGCTGGCACCTCTGCATTCAGACCTTAGTTCACACATCACCTCCTCAAAAGGCCCTACCTCCTGTTTCTCCTTCCCAGGCCCTTGCCATCATGTCACCTTTTCTAATTTCCTTTACAGACCTGGCCACTCTGTGAAGTCACACTTCTATTTGTTTTCTTGTTCATTTCTGTTTCCCAAATGCCCAGTACATTGTAAAAGCTGTTACAACAAGAGCCGGGTCTACTTTATTCACTATTGTAAGTCCCCCCCACCTAGAGCAAGGCCCAACCACCTAATAGACAATTAATCACTATTCTAGGCAAAGATCCATGAAACTGCATGGCTCATTAAAAGGAACTTCTTTTAAAGCAGATTACAGAATGGTATGCAATGTTAGAAGGTATATGAAGATGCCAAAGCAAAAGAAAATAAGGGAAGAAAAATAAAATTACCTACCCCCTATACATCTCCAGGGAGAGACATAGGAACCAAGAAATGCCTAATAAAGGAGATGTAATTTGTTTGCTGTGGGATGTGAACTACAAGCCCCCTTCTTTGCCCTCTCCCTTGAATCTTTTTGGCTAAGTCTTCATAGCTCACAAAAATAAATAGGTAAATAAAAATTCACCAAGCCAAAAATGAGGTTAGTGTATACATTTCATATGCTTTAAAATCTTATTAGAGGTGGGTAGCAAACTGGGTTCCGAGCTATCAGTCAAAACAAGAGGGAAAAATGAAATGTGATAACTTTTAAACCTCTGGGTCTATGAAATAAATCCAAGGCCATTGCTCAAGAAAAGCCTAGGTTCTCCTGGACCTGAAGCTTGAGAGAAATTTTTCCCATTGGTCCTCACAAAGTTGACAAATCTTCAGCTATACTAAGAAAAAAAAAGAAGTCTGAAAAAATGAAATCTTAAATGAAAGAGGAGACATTAGAACGGATACTACAGAAATACAAAGCATCATAAGAGACTACAATTATATGCCAACAAATTGGATAACCTAAAAGAAATGGATAAACTCCGAAAAACATACAACCTGCCAATACTGAATCGTGAAGAAATAGAAAAATATGAACAGACCAATAATGAGTAAGAAGACTAAGTGAGTGACCAAAATCTCCCAACACAAAAAAGCCCAGGACCAGATGTCTTCACTGGTGAATTCTACCAAACATTTAATGAATAATTAATGCCAGTTTTTCTCGAATACTTCCAAAAATTTGATGAGTAGGGAGCACCCCCTCAAAATCATTTTACAAGGCCATCATTATGCTGATACCAAAGCCAGGTAAGGATACTACAAGATAAGAGGAATATAGATGCAAACATTCTCAACAGACAACTAGCAAACTGAATTCAACAGCATATTAAAAGGATCATACAGCATGAGTTATCTCTGAGATGCAAGGATGGTTGGACATATGCAACCAATAAATGTGATACACCACATTAATAGAATGAAAGATAAAAATCACATGATCATCTCAATGAATGCAGAAAAAAATTTGGACAAAATTCAACATCCTTTCATGACAAGCACTCTAAAAATATTGGGTGAAAAAGGAAAGTACCTCAATATAATATTTAACAAGCTCCCCAGGTGAGTCTACAGTCCACATAGTACTGACTTGAATGATGGTGCCAACAAGGATTTTTGTCCCATTATGGCCCCGGACACTAAAATGGGGCTTTAACGTTCAAAAGGCAATTTCCTGGCCAAACTCTTATCTGTCCTCAGAAAGCCCTCTAAAGACTGAAAACTAGATTCTCCCATTGAACTGGTAGGCCAAGTGAAAACTGAAGTGTTTAAGTGTCTTTCTTACAGGAAATACTCAGCAAGGGGTAGGGCCAGGGCTAGAGACAACTCATAGAAAACAGCATGGGTGGTAGTTCAGACTCAGGCTCTGGAGCAGATGATCTGGGTTCAGTTCCCGACTCCCCACTTATTGACTGGTCAGCTGGGCCTCTGCCTTTTCATCGGCATACTGTATGTGCAGGGGCTCTTGAGAACAAATGCTTTGAGAGCACTAAGCACCGTGATGGCACATGGCAGGCACATAGTGAATATAGTTACCACCATTATCTCACATCCCTGTGTTGGATAGACTACAACTGCAATAGAAAAGTTTGACAGTGCTTTTGAAGAAACACAGATAACATTCACAACTTGGGTGATTACTCCAATCTCAGCTGGAGAAACCCAGAGAGAGTGGGGGCCAGTTGGAGTTATAATGCACGGTAGATCCTGAAGTCAGCACATGCAGAGCTACCCTATCCTTTCCTGTTCCCAGCAGAAGCCGTTCCAATGTCTGGATCTAATGACTGCTTGCCCACTTTCTCCAAGGCAGGACGATCTCTCCCTGAAGAGAATTACCCAAACAAAGCCAGCCTCTATGCCAGCCCTGTCCAATAGAATCTTCTGCAAGGACGGAAATGTTCTAAACCGGCACTGCCCAGTATTGTAGCTACTAATCTCATGTGGCTATCGAGCACTTGAACTGTAGCTAGGTGTGATTGAGGAACTGGATTCTTATTTCAAAACTAGAGGCCTGGCACATGAGATTTGTGCACTTGGAGGGGTCCCTCAGCCCGGCCTGTGCCCTCTCGCAGTCTGGAAGCCCTCGGGAGATGTCAGACTAGTGCTGCCGTGGAGACGGGAGAGGCTCTCGCCACCGCAGCTGAGCTCACCAGCCCTGAGCCTGGCTTCCGGGCTTCTGGCTGAGCAGCCCTCCCCTTGTGGGAGCGCACTGACCACTAGGGGGCAGCTCCTGTGTTGAGCGTCTGCTTCCTGGTGGTCAGTGCGCATCATAGTGACTGGTCTGACTGGTCGTTCTGTCGTTTGGTCGATTTGCATATGACCCTTTTATTATATAGGATATTAATTTAAATTTAGAGAGCCACCTGAGGCTGGGGCCACTGTATTGGGCAGTATACCTCAAGAAGGAGAAATGCAAGTTTCTTACTGGAGTCCTGGGATATGGTCTCACTCCCGGCTGAGTCCATCTCTGTGCACTCTCTGGAAGAAGGTGGTCCTACTTGTTTGGGGGACATTGCCTTTCTCCACCCCCCTGTTCTGATTCCCACCATGCCAGCCAGTCCTGGTGTGGCTGTGAGCTCCTGGAGGGCTGGGTCCTAATGATCTGGTTCTCACCTTTGCAGTCTCAGGGCTTAGCACAGTGCCCTGTGCTCGATGTTCATGGACTCAGGTTGTGTTTAGCTAACTCTTCTCTGGTCTGTCAGTCAGGCTTGTGGCATCCGTGCTGCCATGGAAGGCTGATTACTGGTTCCGAGGTGCCCAGCCGAACAATGGGTGCTAATGAAGATTTTAAAGACAGGTGTGAATATCTGATTGCAAAGCCAGATGCAGGCGAGGAATTGCAACTCACATTAGCGTTATCTCCGTCAGAAGCCAGGCTGCCTTCTCATTGTGGAAAGGAGATTTTTTCCCCCCTTTAACTGATAGAATTGTTTTCCGTGAGTTAAATTAAACCCATGTTTCGATATAAAATGCAGCATAATTCAAGTCAATGTTAATCATGATGGGAAGTCTGAGGAATTATCTTTTACAGTAAATTACCGCTGAGATGGCAGGCACACTCCGTATCCAAAAGTAAATTCAATACAGAGATCACTAAACATGCAGGCGTGATAAATTACGGGGAGAAGTCACCTGCCAGCATTCGGGGCCTCTGAGTTTTGCATTTCAAGTCACCACCTGGACTTTAGGGAAGTCATTGCCTATCTCTGGGCTGCAGGTTTCTCATCTAAAAAAAATGAGGGGCTGAGAGTTAAACCAGACGCTCTCCACGGAACCTTCCAGCTCTGAATATGTATCAGTCTGAGATTCCATGAAACGGATCCATTTGGTATTTCATTCTCCAGTGCCCTCGCCACGAGAGAGAAACCTGCTAATTTAATAAGCTGAGCCGCTCCTAGGAGGCAGCTGTCAGGAGGAGGTTCCCTCAGGTCCCCACTCCAGGAGCATTTGTCCTCAGCAACGTGAAATGACAGTCGCTGCATTTATTCCTAAGGCCTGGGGAGAAGGGGTCGGGGAGGGGGAAGAAGAGCCTTCTGTGCGTCTCTACTTCCCCCCTTGCAATGGTCTCCTACCCCATTTCTATTGGGGACTCTTTGAGACAGGAAACTCCCAAAAGAGACCGACAGCTTCAAAGAAAGGCTTTTCTTCTGCCCTCACCTTGCAGCCCCCTCCACTCACCCACCCCATATTTAATGATCTCCAGATCTCTGTACTTCAGAGCCGCAGTTCAGGGAGGTTAATTGTCCGTTAATTGCCTCCTGATCCAGGGGGACCTACATTATCATGTGACTAGGGGGCTTGGGAACAGATGACTAACTCCTCTGGCCCTCGGTGCAGTCTCACCCACACTCTGCCCTCCAGCCCCCAGCCACTCGACCCGGCATCTTACTTTAACAGCTCCCTCACCTGCTGGCCCACACCTTTCTGCTGCTCCACGTGCCAGCAATGCTCTTGTTGTCCTTGCCTCTGGGAGTCCCAGGGCCTGGAGCCCAACCTGGAATACAGGGCAGGTGGGTAGGGCTAGAAGGTAGACAGATTCCTTGGCTTGAGCTGAGCAAATCATGAAATCTTATGGATGCCAAGGAACCATGCCCTCCTGCCTCCAATGTCATATTCTGGCCATAGGAGCTTGTAATCCTCACATTTGCCGTCACTGTCCCCCACCTGTCCTGTCCTCTACCTTGCCCTCCACTCCCACTTTTTCTATCCCCTCCCTCTTCTTTCTCCAGTTAACACCACTTTAAAATTCAGCTCAGGGTCCACTTCTTCCTGCAGTCCTTTCCTGACATTCCCAACAGCATCTTTGGTTGCAGCAGCCACACCCGGTATTTCTTTGTTGTGTCAGTGGCCTCTGAGCTGCTGGTCACTGCCTGGAAGGTTTCAGGCCCTCCGGAGCCCCTGCATAGAGAGCTCCTATTCACACCTTAATGACTGCTTCTTCCAGGAAGCCTTCCCTGACACCTCAAGACAGTGCCTTCTTCTTCTGAGATCTCAAAGGGTGTTGTTTACACGTAGGTGAACTGCAGTTACATTGTTCAGCATCTGTGCATGTCTGTCTCTCTCCACTAGACAGCAGCCTCCCGAGGGCAGGGACCCTTGTCACGTTCCAGTGCTTGGCGTAGCTCCTGGTATGTAGCAGGCATGCAAAGGATGTCCCCTGGCTTAGTCCATGAAAGAGTGAATGGTGCGCAAGTTGTCAGAAAGGGCACTTAACGTCATGGGCTTTCAGCAGCAGCGCCTGTTGATGCTGCTCTCATATGGGTACGAGGTCGCAGGTTTTATGTCATTTTCTTCTGTTTCTACAAAATTAATATGATGAGGCTTTCCACAGTGGATGGAGCCATAGGCACCTCTGCCCTGCTCCCTGACTCCAGCAGAGACAGAAAAGACGTGTTCATTTTCCTTTGGTATCTACATCAGCGCTTCTCCAAATTTGAAGGTGACTTCAAAATCATCTAGGATCTTGTTAAAATGCAGATTCTGATTCCGTGGGTGTGGGTGGGGCCTGAGAGTCTGCATGTCCAG
The DNA here is from genome assembly GCF_000412655.1 of Myotis brandtii. Taxonomy (NCBI): domain Eukaryota; kingdom Metazoa; phylum Chordata; class Mammalia; order Chiroptera; family Vespertilionidae; genus Myotis; species Myotis brandtii. The sequence goes on from NW_005369902.1 coordinate 1,653,506, forward strand.
CTGATGATGCCAACGCCACTGTTTCAGGGATGACGCTTCAAAGATAAAGAAGTGATTCCATTTCCTGTAGTTAGGGCGATGCTTTCTAATTACAAGCTTCTGAAGCCAAAGGGAACCGTGAGATTTAGGAGAGAGTGAGCTTTGGAGTCAGTGAGACTCACTTCATCATCTGCAAAACTAAAGCTTGGTCCCCATGCACATGCGTGTATTGGGGAGGGGTGTTTGTGCTTGTGTGTTTCAATAAGGATTCCATGTCGAACATATAATATGCTTTCTGCCTCATAGTAGGTTTTCAATAACGAGACATTCGTTCCCTTCTAAATGGAACGTCCAGTTTCTAGGCCCACTGTGTGCTGTCTCTGATAGGTCAGGCTTTGGTTTCTCCTTAAGCAGAGCCCCTCTGGGAAGAATCCTGCCCCTGACGTCAGGATTGGCTGTGTGCCTTGCCTTGGCCAATGAGATGTGGGTGTGCGTGTGCATCACAGCCAAGCTAGAGCTTTAAGGGCCAATGTGTTTTCCTTTGTCCGTCTTCTATGAGACGTTCGTAATGGAGCTCGGGTCCCAGAGTAAAGGTGATATGGAGCGGAACTCCAACCAACTGCAAGGTGAATATTGAATGAGTGAGAAATAAACCTTTGTTTTTGAAAGCCAGGGTTATTTTTTAACTACAACATAACGGGTTTATCCTGACTGATGAATCCCACCGCCCATTATTGCCTTCCTGTTTACTTTATGCAGGGCCCTGAGGTGCTCACGGAGGTTGTACGTATGAGGGACAGCAGTTATGTCCTCAGAGCACTCCAAGTTTAGTGAAAGAGCCAGAAATGTAAATCCCCAAGGATAGCACACAATTGATCTGAGTAGGCCTATAATTGGGGTGCTTCTAGACTGCAGGAAAAAGATTAGTGAATCCTTCTCAGGGAATTAAGAAAGATTTCACAGAAGAAGGGGTATTTGAGTTAGGCCTTAAGAATGAATTAACTTAAAAAAATTTTTTTATTGATTTTTAGAGAGAGGGAGAGAGAGAGAGAAACATTCATGAGAGGGGAAACATCGATTGGCTGCCACCTGCACGACCCCTACTGGGGATCGAGCCTGCAACCCGGGCATGTGCCCTGACCAGGAATCAAACCAGCGACCTCTTGGTACATGGGACGGCACTCAACCAACTGAGCCATACTAGCCAGGGCTGAATTGACTTTTGATTAGACATCAGAGCACACCATCTTCAGACCAGTATATGTTTAAAATATATATATATTGTTATTGACTTCAAAGAGAAAGGGAGAGGGAGAGAGAGAGAGATTGAAACATCAATGATGATAATCATCAATCAGCTACCTCCGGCACGTCCCACACTGGGTATCGAGCCCACAACCTGGGCATGTGCCCTGACCGGGAAATGAACCGTGACCTCCAAGTTCATAGGTCAACACTCAACAACTGAGCCACACCAGTGGGCATAGACCAGTGTATTTTTGAACCAGATTTCCCATATTCCAGTCTTAACTGTCCAGCACTTACTTGCTGTGTGACCTCAAGCAAGACATATAGCCTCTCTGCATGTCACTGTCCTCTTGTACAAAGTAAGGCTAATAAAACATCTCAATATTGGGGGAGGTTTAACTCAAACAGTTTACATACAAGCACTGCTGTATGCACACAGCTTACACAATAGCCATAATATAAAATATAACAACCTTGCCTTATAATAGGGCACAGAGTAATACCTGCTTACATCTTCGAGAGCTTACTTTGTTCTAAGTACCATGCTTCATGTTTTTATTTAATCCCCTTAAAAAAATCCACCTGTGCAGAAGGTAAAACTGTTATCACTGTTTTACAGAGAAGAGACTAGACTTGGAGTGGCCCACTAACGTGCTGAAGTTCAAAGAGAGAGCGAGGGCTGCACATAGGCAGCCTCACTCCAGCCCAAGCTCCTCACCGTTTCACAGTCCTTCCTCCCCGTGTGGAAGGAGAAAAGCCTGAACCCCAGCTGTGTGTGCGGGCAATGGAGCTGTTAAGTCAGGAGCGAAGGCAAAACAGATGGTGCTGGGAGGAGCTTTTGAAGCTGCTTGTCCTGGGATTACATCACTGGTTGAGATTACAAAGTCTGTGAGGATGTTTTCACTGCAGCCCTGTGTTCCTGTGCTGTACACCTTTTGGAAATTTACAAATAACGGTGATATTTTCTTCATTCAACACAACATATATTGAATACAACCAAGCCCTTGGAGAAATATAAAAATGAATAAGACCGACTCTAGACTCAGAAGTTTGATTTTATTCTTCGGGCTTTAGGGAACCATTGAAGGGTTTTGAAAGGCAAATAAAAGGTGAATGCAGGCTTTGTGGGGAGGGCCCTGACTGTTATGGAAGATCCATTGGAGACATAAGAGCCGGCATGCAGGGAGGCAGGCGGGAAGCCAATGGGATAGTCTAAGACGGCGGTAGGAGTAACGTAACGCTGAAGAACAAAATACTAGAGACTCTTCAAGGGTGGAATTCACCGGCCTTCATAATGCCAGGGGAGGGGGCATGATGGAGGGGAAAGTCGTAGGTGACATCAAAGTTTGTAATCTGAATGGATGCCAGCAGGAAAGAGAAGGCAAAGACTGTTTGCAGAGGGTGAGTGGCGTTAAGTGGAGCAACAATTCTGGAGGAGCATCCAGGGACAGCCCCTGGTAGCAGTAGAGTGAGGATGGAAGGGAGTGGGTAGGGTCTTTCTCCCTTCCAATCTTCTAGTCTTTCATTAGCCACACCCAGCCTTCAGCCAGGCGGCAAGGGAGTCCAGATAGCATGGTGCTAGAGGTCAGCCTCCTGAAGCCCAGAGCAAAAGGTGTATAGCACGGGAACACAGACCGAGGAAGGCAGAGAAAGGACCGGGCGTGGGGTTACAAACAGTGCCTGGGCAGAGAGATAGACTTGTGGTTACACACTGGGCTCTGGAGCCGACTGCCTGGATTTGAACACCACTCTTGCAGTTACCAATGGTGTGTCTGAGAGCACGTTCCTTTACCTAGCTAAGCTCCAATTTTCTCATCTGTAACAAAGAAATTCACTTGTTGCAAGATAGTTCATAGAACACAAGTGCTAAATACATGTGAAGTTTGTTTTTGTTGGTCAAAAATTTTTGATGGACAAAAATAACGGTCCATCCCCTAATACAGGACTACAGAAAGAGATGCTGGTTGGGAGGCAAGGGATGCTGTCTTAAGTCTTAAGTCTTGAGTCTTGTTCTGATGGGTTCTCGTACTTGTAGACTGTTCATGGGAGGATGGCCAGCATGCAAGTGGAATCGGGCACTGGGGGCTGAGAAGAGAGGTTGCAGGGCTAGAATAGAGTTAAGGGTGATGGTTCTCAAGACAGGCAGTGCATGGGACTGTCCTGGGACAGTCTGTGGGAAGGGAAGGGTTTGGAATCTTTCTATACCCAATGAGGTGGCTGGTCCACTTGCTCTGACTTAATCCTCCCATTGCAGTGAGACAATTGCATAATCCTCTACCTGGTTCTTCCTGGATACAAATTCGGTTATGTGTTATATTGGGGGATGGAGCCAGAAACCAAGTCTGTAGAGCTAAGCCAATCAACCCACTCAGGGTTGTTTCATTCATTCATCTAATTATCAGAATTCTATCCAGTATGCAAATGCAGGATGCCATACAAGAAGAGGGGGGAAACTAGTATAATTAATCATGAAGTGGCCTGGGCCTGTTTTAGTATGTTGAGATATGCTTTGCAAGCATGTCAAACCGGCCGCAAGTTTGACATGCTTACTTTAATGTTTACTGTGGTAAAGCACACATCACTGGACTTCCGTGAGTTTAGAAATAACGCAGAGCTCTGCTTCTTGGCTCAGGAAAGCAAAAGGATCATAAATTGATGTGAAACTCAGACTTGAACCCCAATACATGGGCCTCGTAGATAATGGGAATGTTTCAAGGGAAACTGCCTCTCTTAGCTAGATGCATAGAGAACCAATCCTGCAGAAACCCGTGAATACCACGTGGCTTTTGGATTCTACAATTTACCTGTGACTGGACTGGACTTGTTCTACTTCTTGCCCATCCAAGTGGCATGAGAGGCAGACCTGGTTCGGATTCCAAGTTCAATGACAGCTGGACCATGAGCTCAGGACTGCATGTTTTACACACCCCTCCCCTACAGTACTCCCAGTGCCTAACACAGGGATGGGCATATAGTAGCTGCTCAACAAATAATGGTTGAATGAATGTAGATACAGGAAATGTGAGATAGGATACTTAAGAGAATGTAATCTTTTCTAGCATTTATTGAACTGTGAGATCTTGGGCATCTTACCTTCTCTGTGATTCTCATTGTTCATCTATAAAGTGGGGATTTATAATGATTGCCCCATAGAGTTGTTAAAAGGATTGAGATAGTGCAATAAAGTACTGGTCCCGGATAAGTGGTTCGTAGAAAGGAAGCTCAAAAATATAAATTACTGAGGTAATCTCATTTTTACTACCATTTTGTTTATTTTGAAGACATTTGCTTAGTCTCGGATGTTCTGGTTTGAAAGGGATCATCAAGGTTTGTTTCCTAACCACAGGTCAGATACAAAGTAACCAGGAGTCCTGGGCACCCACCGTGGCAGTGTCCCAGGCACGTCCACGTGAAGGACATAGATCTACTTCCCTCTGTGCAGGATTTCTCAAGGAGTCGAGAGAGTTTACATTTCCTGTCTATTTCACTCTCACCATGACTCTGTGAGTCAGGGAAGAACATACCTCCAATCCCATTGTACAGGTGAGAACACAGGGGTATGGAGAGATAAAGACAACACAGCAGCAAGCGCCAAGGCGAGACCTTGAGCCAATGGCTTTTTAAAATATATATATTTTTTATTGATTTCAGAGAGGAAGGGAGAGGGAGAGAGAGATAGAAACATCAATGATGAGAGAGAATCATTGATCGGCTGCCTCTTGCACGCCCCCCACTAGGGATCAAGCCTGCAACCCGGGCATGGGCCCTGAGCAGATATTGAACTGTGACCTCCAGGTTCATAGGTCGGCGCTCAACCACTGAACCATGCCAGCTGGGCAAGCCAATGGCTTTTGAATCTTGGTCCTGCATCCTTTGAACAAAATGCTCCTAATGCCCATTTAGGTTCTTGTTTTGTTTATTTTTTTAATTTTAAATATGTTTGATATGAAATGCCCCCTTTTTTTCTTAAAAAACAAAACACCTCACAATTGAAATTTTTAAAATTCAAGCATTTTCCCCATTTGTGTGATAATCAAAAGATTTCCTGCTCTTTACTGGAATTAAGAGACCTGCATTGAGTGGTATTATAAAAGCTGGGATTAAGTCACTCACTCCTGGACCCTTTGCCCTTTCAAGGGGATTATTCTTAAAAGAAAGAAAGAAAATCCACCCAGTTAATCATTTTCCCGTGGACCGGGGTTACTTTGCTTGAAATGAAATAGAACAGCCAAAAGTTTGGATTCAGCCTAATTCATTAAGTATCTTCTTAGTGCTCAGGTGGAGGTGTGAGAGGGCAAGGCCAGGGCAGAAAGAGGATCTTGTAGGAGAAGCAAGACAGTGAGTAACCCAGGACAGCCCCCTGTGCCCCTAGTGAATGAGATACAAAATCCTTCATGTGAATTGAGAATTCTGCTGGGAGGGGCAGCAGCCAAAACCATCCCCCACACTTTTGCTCTTTATTTTTCCTTTCCTCTTTCTTCAGAGATTTCTTTAACTTTAACCACTACTGCCAAAGGAACCACATATTTTATATGTGGTTATATATGTGGTTTTAAATATATTTGTGGTGAGTGGGTCATGGGATGTGATCTAGGCAAAATTGGCCATCAGTTTTCTCTGCTCATCGCTCAGAAGAATTTCTCTTCATCATTATCATCATCCAACTCGCTCAGAGCCTCAGTTTCCTCTTCTATTTTCACTTATTCAACAAATATTTGCTAAGCATGTACTTTGTGACTGATGCTGCCAGGTGATGGAGAATACAGTAGATACTGGCCCAGACACAGTCTTAGAACTCAGACTAGTTGTCATTGGAGCTTGACATAGGGCAAGGGGGAGGAGGGCAGGTAATTTCAACAGGACAGGAAGGCTTCTGGGGAAGAGGAGCCAGACTAGTCATAGGTATGCTCCCCGATAATTCAGGGAGAACACGTTATTGGAAGAGCACACCAGCCCTCCCTGCATTCTGAAGGTGCTGAGCTCTTCCTGCCTCGGGCCTCCATGTGTGCTCTCCCCCATGTTCCCATGTCCAGGTATCAGCACCAGTGTCTCCTACCCAGTGTGGTCTTCCCTGGCCGCTGTATCTTACGTAGGCCTTTCTCTAGTCAATCGCACCATTCCTGTTCTAGTTTCTTCTAAGCACATATCTCTACCTGAAGTCAATGGGTGTGTGAATTGCTTACTTGCATTTTGTCTGTCTTCCCATCACGCTGTTCCATGAGAATAGGTATCTCCTCTGTCTTATGATGTGTTCCTGACATCGGGAGGAGTGTTTGGTACATAGTAGTGCTCAATTACCATGTACTGGTGAATGAATGAATGAATGCATCCATCCATCCATCCATCCATCCATCCATCCATCCATCCATCCATCTTGGTGTCTCTGGTTGCTTTCTAATCTCCATGTATATCTCCCTGCCAGGCCTGCTTAGACTGTCCCTTGAGTGGGGCTGTCTGTGGGGTCTTGGCTCCCCCCATCCGAGTCTGCATGGTTCTGTGTTCTGTGTGCCTCAGCAATCAGTCCCACTCCTGGCTGTAGGCTCACCTCCATGATTTCCAGGCTGGGCTGAGAGGTTGTCCCTGAGACCAGTCAGACACATACAGACAACAGAAAATTATTTGCATCCCTCCCTGCTGAGGGGAGAAAAGTCCCCATGCTCTCCTGGCTGGGATCTGGCTGGTCCAGGGGTGTTAACCACGGGGTGGAGTGGGGTGGGGCAGAGAGACAGCCTGCAATTGGGAGTTGAGGAGGGACCCCAAAATAGTTGGGCTCATCAGGAACACAGGTGCCCGCCCTGGTCCTTTTGGGGTCCAGCCTTCTCTCTCTCCCCCTCTGCAGGGTGTGACTCAGTCCAGAACCTCACCGGAGATGGGAGATGGTACTGGCTGACAGACTAATCACCCCCTTTGCTGTGACTCAGCACCCCGCTCCCCTTGTTTTCAGGCTGTGGCAGCTCATCAGAGCCACCCAGAGACTGTTTACTGTCACCTCCCACATGCATCATTCATCAGCCTCCTCTTTCCCCGCCATAGTCCCTCCCTCCCCAACTCAGGCAGCAGAGTCCTCCTGGCAGAGCTCTGAAAACAGAGACACCCCGTTACTGAGGGGGCTGCCCTGAGCTAGGGCACCTCTAGACTAGGATGGAGGGGGTAGGAGGGACTCGGGTGCAGAAAATCCATCCTGGTCCTACATAAGACACGTGTATGTGGAGGGAAGCATTGTACACATACTCCTCCCTGCTTCCCACCCCGCCCAGCCCGCCAGGGCCTTCTCCCACAGAGTTCATCCTGGAAACCAGGAAAGTCAGCAAGTCGGGCTAAGCAAGGCAGGAAGGAGGCTGGGGAGACACTGTGGTGGGGGCTGGAAACGGGGTGAGGGGGCCCCTGCTGCCTTTCTGCAGTCACTTAGTATCAAGTGTTGCTTCTGCAAGTGCTGCCCGGAATAGTTCGCACTTGTCGAGCACTTTGAATATTCCGAGGTGGGGACTTGCTGCTGTCTGGCTGGTCCCCTCCAAGTCCCAGCTGAGTTGACTGAGACACTCACCCTTAGCAAGTGTTCCAGCCGCACCCAGACCCAGAACCCCCCTGAAAGGGCCACTGGGACTCAGCCCTCCCAGGGGGCGGGAGCTACACGTGACCTTGTGTCACAGACCTGATGTCTATCTAGGAGGCCTGCAGTGAGCTGGGGACTCACAGGCCTCCTGGAGGGAAGGGAAAGGAAGGCAAGATTGTCCTGCACTTGATTGTGGACTCTCACATCTCATGCTGAGGAAAACCAGCTCAGATTCCAACTGGGGCAGAGAATTCACCAAGAAGACACCACCTGTCAACGTCAAAGCATGTGCCTCACACCTTTACTGTGGGCCACCCTGCACCCCAAAGCGAGAATGGCAAATGTGCCTGACTGGCATGGCTCAGTGGTTGAGCATCAACCTATGAACCAGGAGGTCATGGTTCAATTCCCGGTCAGGGCAAATGCCTGGTTTGCAGTCTCCATCCCCAGTGTGGGGCATGCAGGAGGCAGCCAATCAATGATTTTCTGTCATCATTGATGTTTCTCTCTCCCTCTCCCTTCCTCTCTGAAATCAATAAAAATGTATTTTAAAAACCCCCAAAAAGAATGGCAAACGCATCCAGGGCAGCCACTGTTCTAAGAACTTTGCACGTATTGACTCTGAATACTCACAGTGACATAGGTACAGTTCTGCTCATTTTAGAGGGAAGAAACTGAGGCACAGATGAGCAATGGGTGGTAAGAAGTGTGGCTGGGATTAAATCCAGGTGGCCTAGCTTCAGGGATGAGCTCTTAACAATGGCACCACACAGCTCCTCACCCATGGTGGCAAAGGCCAAGACCCCCATGCTTCACACCAGCATCTCATAGGGGTGCTAGCGGGCCACCAGGACAGTTTTCATGGGAGGGTCTTGCCTTCCCTAGTTCCTCTCATAGTACAGAAGGTTCACAAATAACTCGTTTTGTTCAACATTTCCTTATAATGTTTCATTCAACATCATTTCGTTACAAGGTAAATGAGGTTGTAGAAACTTAACTCTTGTTTATATCAATTAGCCATTGGTAAAATTGGTTTTGTTATATGCTGTTTCACTGCAGTTCCAAAAGACTATTGACCTTAAGTGAAGACTTGGATATTCTGTTTAGCACTTATATTGAGCTCACATATGCCGAGCAATATTCTAAGAGCTCTCCAAATATTAACTCACTTAATCATCATGACAACTCCACAAGGTAAGAATTTGTATTGCAATTGTACAGATGAGGAAAATCAGTTCTGAGAGTGTCCACCCTTGGACCTTGCTAGTGAGTCTCCAACGTCTGAGACCCGGCCCTGGGATTCTCCCCCCACACCACCCACCCCAACAAATCCGTTCAGAAAACCTCACTGCCCTCCATCCACTGCTTAAGCCAAAAAACTGGGGCGGCATCTTGAATTCTTCCTCCTGAAGCTCCTCCAAGTCCAACCCATCATCATGACCTCTTGTCCTACCGTCTGTCTATCTCTCATTCCATCCACCTTCCTGCAGGTCTGTTTCCATTCTCGCCCTCTCCAGCCCACTCTCCAATAGCATCCAGAGAGAGCCTTTGACAGCACTTAGAGAAAACAAACAGAATTCCCCATCACAGCCCACAGGCTCTGCTTGACCCTGTTCCTCCTCTCTCTCCTGCATTTTTCCCTTTGAAAAACCTATTACAGTTTCTCACTGTATACCAATTAGAAGTGATTCTGTTCCATACCTATCTCTGCCACAGGGCTGTATGCTTCCTCAGAGCAATGGTGTGTCTCATTTTTCTCTGCTGTGTTCTCCGCACCTACCACTATATCTGGCACCCTCTTAATTAGGGGTTGGCAGACTGCAGCCCTTGAGACAAACACAGCCGGCTCTCTGAGATTTGGTCGTTTTTAATATAACCATTATATTGAGATATAATTCAAATTACATACAGTCCTCCCACTTAAAGCATACAGTTCAATGGTTTTTAGTATAACCAAAGAGTTGTGTGACTATTATCCCAATCAGTTTTATAAATTGATTAAGAAACCCTTTAGCAGTCACTCCCCATTTTTCACCCCTCATCCCCAGCTCTAGGCAATCACTATTGTGAATTCTGTGATTATAGATTTATCTGATCTAGATATCTACACTAATAAAAGAGAAACATGGTAATTGGCGTACGGCCGCTACCCTTTTCATTGGCTAATCAGTGAGTATATGCAAATTAACTGTCAGCCAAGATGGCGGCCGGCAGCCAGGCACTGAAGCGAGCAGGGAGGCTTGCTTGCTGCAGACTCCAACGTTCGCCGCCTCACTTGCCAGCCTCTCAGCTGCAACTCTAAGCAACTATATACTATGTTGCAAATAAGAAGCTAAACAAAAC
>NW_005369902.1:1664501-1717856 GCF_000412655.1 Myotis brandtii
GGTGGCCCAACCCCCCAATCGGCCCTACCCTGAGCGTGACTGAGGGTGGCATTGCAACCTCCCGATCCGCCCTGCTCTGTGCATGACGGTGCGGCGCCCCAACTCCCCAATCGGCCCTGCTCTGAGCCTGACCAGGGGCTGCACTTAGGGATTGGGCCTGCCCTCTGCCACCCGGGAGCAGGCCTAAGCCAGCAGGTTGTTATCTCCCGAGGGGTCCCAGACTGCGAGAGGGCACAGGCCGGGCTGGGGGCCCCCCCTCCCCCCACCCCCCGAGTGCACAAATTTTTGTGCACCGGGCCTCTAGTTTTATCTAAGTGGAATAAGACAGTATAACTGGGTTCTTTCACTTAGTGCAGTGGTCGCCAACTGGTGGTCCGTGAGGTCCGAAATGTTGGCGACCGCTGGTTTAAGGAAACCTTTGGAGCAGCGGTCGCCAACCGGTGGCCCGTGGACCACTGGTGGTCCATGAAGTCTGAAAGGTTGGCAACCGCTGACTTAGCGCATTGATTTCAAGGCGCACCCATGTTATAATATGTATCTGTACTTTATTCCTTTTATGGCTGAATGATATTCCAGTGTATAGATATGACACCTGTTATTATACGTTCATCAGCTGATGGATATTGGAGTTGTTTCCACTTTTTGGATATCATTAATGATGCTACCGTGAATATTCATGTGTACGTTTTATGTAGACATATGTTTTTATTTCTCTTGGATATAAACCTAGAAGTGAAATTACTGGATCATACAGTAACTCATGTTTGACCTTTTGAGGAACTGTCAGACCCTTTTCCAAAACAACTGCGCCATTTATTCCCACCAACAGTGTGTGAGGGTTTCAGTTTCTCTCCATCCTCACACACTTGTTCCTCTCTGTCTTTCCCAGTGGGCCAGAAATGGCATCTCCCTGTGGGTGTGGATTTGCGTTTCTTGAATGGCTAGTGATCTTGAGCATCTATCTCTTCACGTGCTTATTGATCATTTGCATATCTTCTTTGAGAAATGTCTTTTCGGATTCTTTGCTCATTTTTTTAAATGAGGTTACTTGTTTTTTGTCATTTTTGTTATTCTGTTGTAAGAGTTACTTATATATGTTGGATAAAAGCCCCAGTTCAGATATATGGTTTGCAAATATTTGCTCCCATTCTGTGGGTCGTTGTCATTTTCTTGATGACATTTTCTTTGCAGCATAAAAGTTTTCATTTTGATGAAATCCAGTTTATTTCTTTTTTCTTTTGTTGCTTGTGCTTTTGGTGCCACAGATAAAAAAAAAACACAAACAAACAAAAACAAAAAATGAACAAAAAAAGCATTGCCTAAGTTAAGGTCATAAAGATTTATGCCTATCTTTTTCCTAGACTTTTATGGTTTCAGCTCCTACATTTAACTCTCTAATTCATGTTGAGTTAATTTTTGTATTCAGAGTGAGGTAGGGGTCCAACTTCATCCTTTTACCTGTGGCTACCCTAAGTCCCCTGTAATCTGTTTTTGTAAAACAGTTTTATCTGAACACAGACACACCCATTCAGTTACATGTTATCTAAGGCTGCTTTCAAGATACAATGGTAGAGTTGAGTGGTTGCTAAAGATCTAGGGCTCATAAGCCTGAAATACTTACTATTACTGAATTCATACTCCCCACTCCCCCCTAATGCTGGCCCCTGCTATAAATATTTATCAACTAAGTAAATAAATGAATAAATTAAATGTATTTAGTATATACATGTATGGCTATCAATAGTACTTTCATAACTCAGAGGAAAAGTCTCTGGCTCTTGCGAAGAGCAAACAGTAGAAGAACCTTCTCAGATGGAAATCATGGGCCAGGAGATGTGAGTTCAAATCTCAGCTTTGCTGCTTATATAAGTCGCCTTGAGAAGAAGCCATGAGCATCACTTTTCTACAAGGTGACAGCAGAGCCAGACCTCTGACGCAGTGGGCACCCACTTCCCTCTTTGCACTTACCTATCTGTCTTGTTAAGGTGTTCCTCACAGAGTGTCCCCAGTGTGAGGATGCAGAGTGAGCACAGGGAAGGAACCCATATTTTTTAGATCTGGCAGCAGAAGCCCGGAGGCAGTTATCAGAGCAGTTGCAACCCAGACCTCTCCCCCTGCCCTTACACACCATGTGTCACCCTCGAAGAGAATTCTCCCAGTTGAACCTCAGCTCCTCCAATGGAAAGCAGCACCCCTTCCCTTGTGTCTCATTGTCTGCATCCTGGTAACCCTCAAAGCCTCCCTCATTGGGCTTTTGCTTGGCTCTTTATTAAAATGCCTGCAGGTGGAAAAAAAAAGCCTGGTTTTTGGAGTCGGACAGAAGATGGTTTCTAATCTTACTTCTCCTTGACAAAGCTACACACCCTTGGCAAGTTAATGTTATTCTCTTTCAGCTTTCAAGTCTTCATCTGAGAAATGGGGGAGAACACTAAATATATGTCATTTTAAAATGTAAAGAGATAGCCTAAATAAAACATCCCCATAAAAATCCTGTTGCAGCCCGAACCGGTTTGACTCAGTGGATAGAGCGTCAGCCTGTGGACTGAAGGGTCCCGGGTTCGATTCCGGTCAAGGGCATGTACCTTGGTTGCGGGCACATCCCCAATGGGGGGGGGCGTGTGCAGGATGCAGCTGATCTATGTTTCTCTCTCATCGATGTTTCTAACTCTCTATCCCTCTTACCTTCCTCTCTGTAAAAAAAAAAATAAAAAAAAAATCCTGTTGCATTGGAGGGGACCAGAAAGAGGAGTTGTCGACAATATTCATATCCCACTTAAAACTAGGTAATCTTCAGCCAGCCTGACCCAGATATAACAGCAAATACATGAATTTCCTATTAAGCCTTTTCTGTTGCTTCTGTAAGTTTTCATTCCCTCCTCAGTGTTTGCATAACATGTCTTGTCTCCATTATAGAATTTTTGACCTGTGTCTCTGTCCTAATGGTCTTTGGATAACCAATGTCTAGAAGGGTAGTTGGCACATATAATGCTCAATAAATGTTGAACATCAGCATTCACATTATATGTTCTTTTCTTCCCATATACTGATGTGTCCAAAAGACCACGTATGGTGATCTTCATGTCTAGGTCCATGGAATCTCTAGACCCTATTTTTTAAATCCAATCCACTTAAGGCTGCCCAAGAGGCCCAAGATCAGACCTGGTGATACTGTTGTAATTAGCTAGTTATTAATAATAGGGAAGGAGCCAGGGGGCAGGCCAGATATTGTAGGCATGTAATTTAGGCAGCTTCCCCAGGAAGCTGCAACTTTGCACTCCCTAGGGAACACTGGCTCATTCCCTACAGAGCACTGGGGGAAAGGGTGCAATAAAGGGAAGATAGATGCATGCCCAATGAAGTCAGGGTGACATAGAGAAGGTACTTGCCTGTGAGTCAAACCTGGGGGCAGAGATGATTGGCCAGAATGAGTGTGGCCACAGCAAGCCTGCAAAAAATTGGGAATACATAATCTCCTAAACAAAGGAGTTTGCTCCCTTGTTGTTCTTGTGGCTCTTGGCTCCTAGGACTCTCTCGTACCTGCTTCCTCACATTCACCTGTGTTACTCCATGCCATGTGGCCATGCGGACTTCATATGCAATGGGCTGATGGTCTGTAACAGGGAACACTATGCTAGCCTAAAGCTGGATTGGGCTCTGCTCCAACATGGAGAGGGAACTCTGAACACTGACCTTGATTCTAGTCCTATTGAAACCACAGCTATACTTCTTTTATGGTGGGACAAAGGGGAATGGGACTTTGGAAACTCAGGGATTTAATTCCACAGAAATAAAAATCACTCATTCTCCCGGGCGAGTCTCAGAAAATTCGTTTTTTTTGGGGAAAAGAATGCCACTGCCCCGAATAACAGGTAGGGACAAGGACCCCCCCCCACTTCTACAGTAACAATAGGCCCATGTCTTCTGGGACAATTGGAGTGTACTCAAGGAAGCAAATAGAAAGATGAAATTTAGGAACAGCCAAGGGATCATGGGGTTGCAGGAAATCAACTTAGAAAAGAAACTTAGGAAACCTGAAAATATGAAAATTTAAAGTCCACATATTCTTTGACCCACAAATCTCAATCCTTGGCATTTACTCTAAGGACTAATCACAGAAGAGCTCAATGATAAATGTGAAAGAATAGTCATGGAAGCATTGTTTTTTTAATTGAATTTTTAAGGGTGATATCATAATAATAAAGAGTTAATATGCTAATGGTCGGGACGCCATAATGTGTAATGACTGAACGCAGAAGGCTGGCGGGATGGGGATGGGGGGTTGCTCCAGAGATGGGGCGGAAGCAGGGAGGCACCCAGAGGAGGCGGGACCATCCCATGCCAGGGAGGGCAGGGGTGAGAGCCCGTAGCGCTCCCCTCACCAGTCCTTTGCCACCCACCGCTCTCAGTCAGAGCGTCCTGCTGCCCATCTGCCAGGGGTAGGAGCACAGCGTAGCAGGCAGGAGGATTCCATGCTGTCCTCCGGTGCCATGATGGGGCAGAGCTGCCGGTTGTCCAGAGACAGGGCGGAAGTGAGGAGGCGCTTGGAGAAGGCGGGACCAGCCCAAGGTGACTCAAGGGACTGAGGGCGGGGCTTGAAGTGGTCAGAGAAGACCAGAGGGGTTGGGGGCTGGGCCAGGCGCGCTGGAGCTCTGTGTGGACAGGTTCGGGTGTCAAGGCAGGGCTGCACGTGGGTGGGCAGCGTGACGCGATTTCACACACTGGGGTCCTAGTACTTTTATATGAGCCTAGTTGGTTAATAAAACTACACAGGTTTAAGATATACAATTCTACAATACATCATCAGTATATTGTATTGTGTGTTTACCACCCCAAGTCTCCTTCCACCACCATTTATCTCTCCTTTATGTTCTTCTACCTCCTCTCTACCCCCTGGAAGCATTGTGTTTAAAAAAAAAATGTGTGTAGAATTGGAAACAACGAAAATTACAACCAAAATTCCCATCATTGGGAAACTGTGAATATATTCTTACAATAAAACATGATACAGACATTCAAAAGGATGAATTTAGAAACTTTCATAGACTCATGTTGAGAGTGAAAATTGGTACAGATGTTTTGGAAAAGTGGCAATTTTACTCCTAGATATATACCCAAGAGAAAGACCTTTATAAGTACCAAAAAAAGAATGTACAAAGCAGCTCTCTTTGTAATAGCCCCAAACTGGAGGCAGCTTAAAGGTTCATCAACATTGGAATGGATGCATCAATTAGTATATAACCATACATTGGGGCACTATAAAAATAAAAATGAACTACGGCTACACAAAATGTTGAGCCAAGGAGTCAGACACAGAGGAATATGTAGTGTTTGATTCCGTCTATATGAAGTTCAAAATCAGGCAAAACTAATATATATTTGAAGTCAGGAGAGCAATGACCCTTGGAGAGAAGGAAGGGAGTAGTGATTAGGAGGGGATATGAGAGAATTGGGGGGAGGCTACGCATTGGGGGGGGGGGGCTAGCAATGATCTGTGTATTGTCCTCAATGGTGGTTCCATTATTTGTGGACTTTTCTATGTTTATTATATTTTAATAAAAGACAAAAGTTAAATAGAATATTCATCCCATGTTAGAGGAAATAAAACAGGTTACAGATTACAATATGTCATAGTAATATCTCATTTAGATTAGAAAGAATGAGGTCAGCTATGATTCGAAAATTCTGGAAATACATGTACCAAGATGTTAATAGCAGTAGTTGGCAGGAAACATTTTACTTGCTGCCTTATACATTTCTATACTGTTGAATATTTAATAATATATATTACTTTATGCAAAAAGAACAAAAGATGCTTCCATTGTGATAAATGAAGGAAGTGGGGTCCTCATGCTGCCAGGTTGCAGGGCTCCTCAGCCAAGGGAGACAGAGCAGAATGAGGCTTCCAGTTTATGTAACTGAAACTGCCTCCCGTGATCCCCGACCACAGCCTGGTGCCGATGCGCATCCTCGAACCGGGGGCATCAACATCTTTAATGCATCACCCCAGGTCTCCCAACTTCATTCCTGCTCGTCTCCTCAGTTGCTAGGCAATATGTAATTAAATTTTGGAAAGCTTCCTCCACCCTGGATATATTCTCCTGAAAATTGGACTTTGCATCTGGCAGTCTTAGAAAGCAAAATTCCACTCCCCTCCGCCCCCCACCCTCTGGCTTGCAATTGACTCACAATTTAATTAAAAAGCTTCCAGGGACATCTGGTCTGTTTTTCTAGGAGTCCATTTGCAGTTTTTGTTTGCAAGCTATGGATGTATTTACGGAGGCCGAGGCTCATGTTCCTCTCCTACGTGTAGCTTTGTGGTCTTTATTAATGCTCTGTTTTATAAGCTCCGATGGTTCCTCTGCACTGTGCCCTCCTATTGGTCTGTTTCTCCCTGGGCTCTGCTCAGGCAGTGAGTGACCAGTGAAGCCACCAAGGTGCTGACCCCCACCCAGAGCATAGGCTGCCTGTTCGCTGCTGGGGAATCCAAAACACACCCTCCCCGACAGTCCCCAGCCCCAGTGCCCCTTACCATCCACAGAAGCCTTTGGTTGGCCATTGCCTTTACTAGTAACAAAATAAATAGAGACAGAGCTCTTAGAGATAACATGCGTGGCAGAGAAGAGTGGGGAGGACCTAGCCAGGGGGAGCTAGGAGGTGACCTCTGCTAAACCACAGGCCCTTTCTGAACCTGTGTTCTGTCTGCAAAAAGGGCTTCACCAGCATTTCCCCAACCCTGGGTGCTCTCCATACCTGCGTGAGCTTTTCTGTATCTGGATGACTCCTGTGCTCTCTTTACACAGTATTTTTTCTTTCAATTAACTCTCCTTTCTCCCATAAATGTGTGCATGGATAATGGGGACTTTAAATCACTACATAAATGGTAAAATATTATCATTCACCCCAAATAGAAGGGAACCGTAAAGAGGAGTATAATGAAAACAAAGCACTGTTGCTGGCTTGTAACTAATGCCGCTTTCTGCCAAGATTCTGTGCGACACTTGTTCTCTCTTTGTGAAAAGGAAAATTAGCCAATGTTTGGAGACTTGTAGGAGGCATATTAACACCACTTTGCGACTTTCCCCTCAGTCAATGGCAGAAGGACTGAAAGAGAATTGAGACGGAAATGAGCTCCTCATTTTAGGATAATTTAAAAAGAACAGGGGCCTGGATAATCTTAAAAGTCCTTTCTGGTTCTAGCAATCATGAGAGAATAGACCATAGCAGAGGGCAATTGCAGACCCCAGGAGTTGATGCTGTGTTCCTTTCCACCAGGCCTCTTCTTCGAGTTATGGCAACATATGTCACCCGAGAGAAGGTGTGCACAGGGAGCGCATAGTGTTAAGGAAGATTTTAAATTAGTCATTCATTCATTCATTCATTCATTCAGCTATGGAAGGGCCGGAAGGGTATTATGGGAAGAGCTGGGGACAGAAAGGTAAGTAAGTTCAAATACGGGCCTGCCATTTACTAGCTATTTTAACCTGAATACGTATGTGCCTCTATGTCTCATCTGTATGATTGAGATAAGAAAAAAAAAAGACCTGTATCTGAGATGCTTTTGTGAGGGTTCAGTGGAATTGTGTATTCTCTGGTCCTGAGCATTCACTCTTGTGGGCAAGACTGAAATAGAAAACTAAATCAGAAGAGAGTGTGCTACAAATATTAAGAGAGGATGTTACACAGTGTGGAGTTCCCAGAGGATGCAGCGTCTGGCTCTGCCACCAAAGGGCTTCATTTAGCTGACCTTGAAGGGAAGAGCACACGGAAATGAGACGTTGGTCAGAAGGAGAGTTTGAGCAGTACGAAGTGGTGGGGCAGGTGAGCTAAGCCCTGGGAGCTGGGGGCAGGCAGCACTGGGCAGCTCAAGCATAGGGCTTATGAAGTGGCGAAGGCAGGAGAGACCTGAGATATTTGGAGGGCCTTCTTGTGTCAAGTTAAACCCCACCTTGCTCATCCCTCTGTCTCCCATCTGCCCCGATGGTTTTGGAGCCTGAGTCAGAGGGCCTTGGCACTGAGGGCCCCTGTGCAAGGATCTATAATAATAAAAAAAGTGTAATATGCTAATTAGGCCAGACGTCCTTCCGGACGACCTTCCAGACAAAGCCGGGGCTGTGAGGGAAGCCCGGGTCCCAGAGGGAAGCTGGTGCCGGCAGCCGAGGGAAGGAAGGCCTACTCTTGCAGGAATTTTGTGCACCGGGCCTCTAGTATTTCTATATTGTAGCAGGAAAGCATTTCTGGTCACATTATTACCTAAGTGAAAGTCTATATTGTAGCCGGAAAGCATTTCTGGTCACATTATTACCTAAGTGAAAGTATAGATTACTTTGCTACAGAGCTAAGCAGTAGTGGAAATATACCGAGACAATTGTGGAAATTTATTACTTTAATTCAATCAGGGGTGGCCCTGGCACCTTCCTCTCCGCAGGCAGAGAGGGTGGGGAAGAGAAGAGGCAAGCTGCTCGATGTTCTTGAGCGGGCATCAGGCATAGAGAAAAACCAATGCGTTTTATAAAACTTTGGTAGCAATTCTCCCATCCTCTCCACAAGTGAAATTCTTGGTTATTAGATGCATAAGCCTCAGCGAACCTCAATCTCCTTACATTTAGAATGGGAGCAATAATGCATGGCCTGATTCCATTCAAGGGCTGCCATGAATCTGGGAATTAAGAAATGCATTCGAAACTACTTCAAAAGCTGAAAAGTGCCAATTGAATGTGAAAAAATGTATTCCATCGCTGTGATATTATTGCACAGTTTTGAATCCTGCGCTTTTCATTTAACTTTTTCCTAAATATTCCCCACATTACTGGAAACTCTTGATACTGGCTTTTTAATTACCACCCTCTACCCCATGAAGTGGGTATACCATAAATTATGTAAGCACCCCCTTATTACTGGACATTAAGATTGTTTTCTTTTTTTAACATTATTCTTTTTATTTTTCAATTACAGTTGACATACAATATTATATTAGTTTCAGGTGTGCAACCCCGTGATTAGACATTATTATAACTTACAAAGTAATCACCTCGATAAATCTAGCACCCATCTGACACCATATACAGGGGTGGACAAAAGTAGGTTTACAGTTGTAATACAAGTAAAAACACAATAATTAATAAATAATAATACAAGAATAAATTCTGTGTTTTGCATACTCAAAATGTAAACCTACTTTTGCCAACCCTTGTATAGTTATTATAACACTTTCGACTGCATTCACTATGATGTACTTTATATCCCCATGACTAGACTGTAATTACCAATTTGTACTTCTAAGTCCCTTTCCCTTTTTCACCCATCCCCTCAACCCCACTCCCATCTGGCAACCATCAAAGTGTTCTCTGTATCTATGAGTCTGTTTCTATTCTGCTTGTTTGTTTATTTTGTTTCTTTTTTAGATTCCACATATAAGTGAAATCATCTGGTATTTGTCTTTGTCCCTCTGACTTATTTCACTTAGCCTTCCTCAGAGCCACCCAGCTGGTAGGCAGCAGGGCCAGGATTCTAATGCCATCACCCCATGTAGCTGTCCCCCAGTCTCGCTAATGCTATGTGGGGAACATGTATAAGGAAGACCGCCCCCACCCCACCCCTGGGTCACATCGCCGGTCTCACTGCCAACTCCATCCAGCCTTTTCCATTTGCCGAATCCCAATCATCCCCTTCTTCCTCTCTCTGCCTTCGTGTGGCTTTTCCTGACGGGCCCAGTGGACCGGGACCTCATTCCGCACTGACGATCTGTCCGCTGCTCCTGGTGACACTGAGTGAGCTGGACTTCAGCTTTTCCTGCCACAGGAGACACTGACATCACCAACCCCCCTTTTCTGTCCTCTCTTCCTTCTCCCCCACCTTTTCCCTTAGTCGCTCCTTTCTTTCCCTGTCTTTTGTCAACCTTCTTTGCTGAATGTCTGCAAAGCACAGAATGTTGGGCTAGATTTTTATTGTGCTGCAGACACAACGGAAGCCACAGCTTTTAGACCCGGAGAACCCCTTGGTCCCTTTTGAATCTGGGGCAGGTTACTCACGTTTATTACTTCTTGTATTGAGGTGAAATTCACAGTACACTATTGTTTCTATACCTCTGTTGCTTCTTATCTCATACTACTTAAAATTACTAGGGTTATTTATGTATGTGGACATGGCTACCCCTGCATTCCTAAGACTTGGCACAATGAATGACACATAGTAAGTTCTTAATGAATACCACGTACGCGAATGAATATGCTTTCTCTTCCCAATGACAGCTTCAGTTCCTGGACAGTCTGGGCCATGTCAGTATCAGTCAGTATCAAGGGACCTCGATGAACTTCTGAGTCAGTCTGCTCCTATGGCTAAGCAGGGGCTCCAAGTCAGTGACAAAACTCGGTCTCTCGACAACCACAGTGTGCATCCCCTTTTTGTCCCTAGCGTGGTAGCTGCAGTGGCTGCCACTGTCTTCAATCATGGTTTGGAAGATAGGGCCTAGGTGAGGCCCCTGGAGATTCTCAGAGAGAGCCCAGAGGTCTTGTGGGCAGAGTTCTGTTCTTCCATGATCCAAAGCCCCTGGAAAGGCAGCTGAGGCCCTTGCTCTGACTGCAGGCCACGGGAGCACCTGGCAGGTGAGAGAGAGCAGCAGAGATGCCCGCTGAGCCACTTGGGCCCCTGGCTGCGCAGGGGCTCAGGCTGCCTTTGATTCCTGAAGATGAATCGGCTGTGAAGCTGCTCCCAGGAACCCTGAAGTTAATGAGGGCTTTGAACTAAACAAAATTCACATCTGTAGTGGAGAGCACAGAGAGCATCGCTTCCAGGCTGGCAGCACAGACCCCTCATTAGCCATTTCTCTGTAACCAGCAGCCAGACCCTGCAGGTTGGCTGCGTAGAGTACAGAGCGAGGGTTGTGATATGGCCGGGGTTAGCCTCCCAGTTGTTACTCATTTCCCAGCTGTGTTCCCTCATCTGTAGAGTGAGGTTTGTTCTCTCTCCCCTGTGGGTTAGACAAATTGACATGTGCGAAGCCCAGTGTCTTCTGAGTAGATGGCTTAAACAAAGGAGAAGTGCTGATGAGGCAGTAGGAGCCAGCTCAGCGAAGAGGAGGGTCCTAAGGAGAGACAGAGAAATGTCTATCCACCTCTCTATGGGGATCCTGCTCAGGACCAGAGCTCCCAGGACTTGGGGTACCCCTACAGCTGTTACCTAAGCTCTCCTTGACACCCACCAGACCCTAGGTCATAAGCCTGAGGAGCTGCACAGCGGTTGCTGTTGAGGATCCTAACCTTGAGCAAGCATTTGCTAAGTATGGGGCTTGGTTTCAGAGAATTCACGTACTATAGAGGAAGGGGATTCAGAACCCTTAAAACCCAGAGTGGGAAAATGACTGACCCCAGGTCACACAGCCATTGGGGAGCAGACCAGGGTTTCCAGTCTGGGGTTGGCCAGCTGTCATCTCTTCCCATGCTATAGCAAGGACCCAGTTATACTCCTTTCTTGTGCCATCCCATTCACCTTCCTGAAGCCCTCAGCTCGCTCAGTGGGTAACCTACAACCATCTCTCATTTGGCCAGACTTTCTGCTGCCTGCATCCCACTCCATGCTCTCCCTCTTCTCATAAGAAAAGCACTGGTCGACTATCTAGTTGCCCACCTCAACTGTCCTCCCAGCGGATCCTGGGTCAGAGGTTTCTCTCACTTCTGTTCAAGCCCAGCAACCAGAAGGAAGAAAGCAGCAGCAGCCCCACTTGGCCCAGCAGACAGCACACGTCTTTTTGAACATCAGCAACTACACGTGAGCACTCACCACGTGCAGGATGGACAGCCCCATAAGGAAAGCTCATCTCAGGCAGATGACAAATGGGAGCTGGCCATTTGTGTGACAGAGGTCCCCAGATGTCAGCCCCAGCTGGTTCAGCTGTGCACACGCTTCATTAGGACAATTCTCAGGGGTCCCCTGCCCACGTGTCTGTGGGTTGGCACATCTGGACAGCATGTGCAGAAACTCTGCTCATTCCACAGCTTCTGTTCCTGTAGAGAAACCGCTTCCCCGCCCTATAGTCCCATGCATGGATGGAGTCCTCAGGCACGATTCTCAGACTCTAGGTTCTACCATCCTTACCAGAACAGAGGCATGCAAATATGCACATGCCCTAAGCATGCACCTTAAGCACATATGTATATGTGCTCACCAAAGAAGCACATTGCTGCATAGTGTGCTCATGTGTGTGCACACACACGATATACACATACATTGCTGCACACAAAACACACACCCCACACCAGGAAATGCCACCCTGTGCACCATGAGGGACTGTACATGTGACCCATACACACACACACACATGTTTGTACAACACATGTTTATAAATAGACACACCATCCACCAAATAAATAGGCACACGTGCCCTGAGTGCAAAAGCACACAGACTCACTCCTCTGCCTCCCAAACTCAGCTGGAGTTGGTGCTAGGCCCGTAACCACCAAACCAACGTGCCTCCTCCCCACCTCGTTTCCCAAAGACATGTACTGGGACAGACAGTCCACACCCTAGGAGATGTGTTGCACCAGGATCGACCTCTGAGTTTACTTCTAGTAAGAGTGGCTGCCAGCTCAGAGATCTCAGACTATTAACATTGATGTGTAAATACCTCAACTTTCCTAGAGGTAAACTCATGGAACCAAAGTGGGAGATCTGCAAAGGGAGTTTAATGATGAGGAAACTGAGGTCTGGAAGAGACCTCAGTGAGATAGCCCTAGGAGATATCAAGGTCAAGCATCTACTTGGTAGGAGAGCCAGGGTCAGAATTCTGGTCTCTTGTCTCCCAATCTGGTAATCTTCTGCCTGTGTCCACGCGCTTATCAGAATCAGCAAGCATTGTGTGAACATCCGCTCTGGACCAAACGTGGTGCTAGACCCTCCGGGTATAAATGTGGATAATTCTGCCCTTGGAGAGCATAGATAGGAGGGCCTTCTTATCCTCTCATTTCAATCCTCCTGCTGGTGTTAAATCCATTTGGACCTTCAACTCCCCTAAGAATAAACTCCAGAAAACCATACTGTCACTTATGGATTCCCCCTGACTTGTAGGGTCCTGGTGACCATTTAGAGATCACCCTTAGAGAACATCTGCCACATTCCATTTTGCAGGTGATGATAGCGATTCCTTAAACACAATTTCTTGGTGAACCTCCTTGGCCATTTTGTCTTCAAGCCAAACAAAAATGAAGAAATGGCCCAGCCAAGTGTGGCTCAGTGGTTGAGTGTTGATCTATGAACCAGGAGGTCATGGGTCAATTCCCGGTCAGGACGCATGCCTGGTTTGCGGGCTCGGTCCACCATAAGGGGCGTGCTGGAGGCAGCCGATGATGGGGGGAAAGGGGTGTAACCACTCTATCAGAGGTGGGGGTTATCCACAGTGCATGTGTTGGTGCCATATTCTAGAGTAAAAAGGGGTCCCCACAGAATGGCATCATGAATGGTGGCCTGTTCCTTAGACCTTCCTGCTCCTGAGCCTTTCCAAGCTCTCAGAACCTCCCCTCAGACCATGGTAAAGACACTTGACTTTGTACAGTGAGCCCCTTAGGTCCACTGAACAGCTACTTGACTTGGGGAAGACTGTTTCTTCTCTTTGGAGGAAAAGTGTCCTTATCAGAAGTAGGTGTGGGGAAAGGAACCCGGCTTTGTGGCAAGATAGCCCTAAATTCAAAGGCTGACTCCCAAGTCATCCTGGGCAAGTCACATAACCTTCTGTATTTCAGTTCCTAGGTATAAAACCACACTTACTAAGTGTATGTCCAACGTATGTGTGGACTGCAATCACACATGTAAAATCCAGCCTGGTGCCTTCACATAGTTGGTGCTCAGACGCCAGCTCCCTTCTGTCATCCCTTTCCCAAAGAGAGGACCTATACTAGGTGTCTAATAGCCTCTGGTCCCCAACAGGAAGGGGGCATAGCTTATCCTGAGGCCAGTGGAGAAGGTTAAACGAATGTATGCCTGTCCCTGACAATGTAGATCTCCTCCTTCCCCACTGCAGCCTACATGTGACCAGTCCACAGTGATTGATGATGATGATACAAAGGAAACTTCCTGTGCCACTGGCTTCTACGGCTGCACGTCCCTAGAAGGAGTGAAGTGTTTTGGCAAAGGGCCTCATTACTCTCCTAAAATGAAGATAAATGATCCCTGTTTTCCTTATTAAAGAACAGCCATCCATACTCCATGACCGAGCGAAGGCACACTCTCCTCTCTGTTTGCACAGCCGGTTGGCTGTCTAGCATTTTTTCTCTCTCTCACACTCAGAAGAGAAGCTGGGATGATTGGGTCCAAGGGACACAGAGCAGGCCTGAGTCAATGATGCAGGCTGGGGGCACAGGGAGCTACATGTCATGGACTGGGCAGGCGCTCAATACAAGGGTGGCTGGTTTGCTGGGATCATCTCTCTCCTCTGATGGCTAGAGGTAGACACTAGCTTCGGGTCATGGACACAGCAGCAGGACTTCTCATTTGGGTAGTTCTTTTTGATGTCCCACCATCCCTCTGGGAACTGAGCAGATCGGGTAGTACCCCTTTGGGAGGTAAACAAACTGAGGTTCCTCAGTGACTGATTATCCACCTAGAAGAGTAGCTCTCCCCCCACCCCAACGTGGGGGACATATAGTAGTGTTACCACTGGGGGTGCTACCGGCACTTTGTGGGTGGAGGTCATGGGTGCTGCTGAACATCCAACAAGGCATAGGGCAGGCCCCACGACAAAGAAGTGTCCAGTCCCAAAAGTCAGAAGCACTGAGGTTGTTTTAGACCTCTAAGCATGTGCTCAGCCTGCGTCTTCTAGAATAAGCAGGAGCCGGGGTTGCTGAGAAAGACCTTTCTTCTTTTGTTGCTCTTTTTGATTTTGAAAACTGGGCACTGAATTGACAAAAGAGCATCCTTCTCTTTCATGCTGGATGCCCCTGCCTCTGCCAGTCAGGCAAGCTCATTCCCTCGGCCTCTCCTGCCAGCATCACATCGCATCCCTGTCTCTGACATGCCAGCCCATCCTCCTGGGCAGTGACATGAGGGTGAAGGAAGGAGTTCTCCTTCCATGAGGGTCCTCCCCTTTGGGGATGCCTGCTGCTAAGAGAGCCTTCTCCTTGGGAACTGGGGGACCTCAGGGATTGCTCATCCCTTTCCACGGGAGGTCGTTCCTCCCACCACCCTCCATTTTTCAAACTAGAAGAGAACTTTGAAGTTATTTTGCTCCCTATACCCCTTTTGAGCTCTCTGCCTTTTAGAGATGAGGAAAACAAAGTCCAAGGTCACTTGGCAGCTACAAAACTAGAACCACGGCTCTTAGTTCCTCCACCAGGGGTCCTTTCCTGGCTTCTGCGCCCGGTTCTCCACTCCCCTGGCGCTGGGTGTAGTTTTTCCACCCCTGCCCATGGTGAATGGGCTGGAATGGCCAGGCCCAAGTCATGTTTCTGGGATTGGATTTCTGGGCCCAGTAATGGCATTGAGATGCTGCATGATGGACTACGTGCCAGAAAATAATGTGATCGAATGAGCCGAGCAGGAAACTCAGGCTCATCTGGCAAGACGTTCTGCGCTGGATGCCTGGGGCTCCGTGCAGAACGCCTGCAACTTTTCATAGAGTCTGTTCTGTCATACGAACTAGCAACAATTTTACCCGCAGAAAATATGACTCTATTATATGTGTGCTGTCCAATCGCAACCCAAAGGAAAACAAGCCCTCCAACAGCCCCCATAAAAACCAAAACCCAACAACCATCTGTCAAACTAAGCAGATCAACTGTTTTCAAGTTCTCCCCTTAATATCTCTTTGCTGTTGTTCACTCCCTTTGTCATGGGCTGGTTCGCACTAGCAGACAAGTGGTAATTGCCGCCAGAGGCTTAAGGATATTTATGCCAGAACTAAACATGGAGAAAAATGGCACCCATTAAATGTCTCTCTGCATGTTGGGGAACTCAGAGGAACTGGGGGACAGAGCAACAAGATACTTTGGTCCTGGGGATAGCATTTCAATCTTTATTTTATTATATTTCTGACTGATGCACAAAAGGTCTCATGAACATACAGTTTAATGGGACCAATGGCTACAACACAGGTAAATCTGCTTCTATGCATTGCTTCCACGCTCCCTGCCGCTTGCTCCTTCCCGACCTCCAAACTGATCCCATAACCCCAGGGTGCCCTAATGCTGCTTCCCTGGGGCAGGGAGGGGAACAGTAACGGAGGAAAGCTAGGCACAGTGAGATTACAACCTGCAGTGAGGCAAGGATCACATCCTTCAGGATGTGTTTCTTGCAAGAAGCAGCATACATTTTAGGTATCAGAATGCAAAACAAACCCTGTGTCCCTGCTGCCTCTGATTTGTAATTGCTCTGAACTGCCTCAGCACCCGCTCGTTTCCCCGCCTCCAGCCTCGCCACAATCCAGTCCCATCCCTCCCTCAATGGCATTTAAAAAATATATATATATTCAATTACAATTTACATTCAATGTCATTTTGTATTAGTTTCAGGTGTACAGCATAGTGGTTAGACAACGATAGACTTTAGACAGTGGTCCCCCAGTATTTCCAGTCCACACCTGGCTCCATACAATATTATTGACTATACTAGAGGGCCAGTGCACAAATTCGTGCATGGGTGAGGTCCCTCGGCGTGGCCTGCGAGGATCAGGCCGAAACCCCCAGTCCAATGCCACCTGCAGCTCCTACCTGCGCTCCCACTCATCCCAGCCCCACTGTGCCTGCTGCTGGCTTGTGCCCAGTCAGTCCCAGGAGAGGCTTGCTGCGCCACAGCAGCACTTGCCAGCCGTGAGCCCTGTGTCTAGCGCCCTCCCTAGGGGAGTGGCCTGCGGGATCGGGCCCAAACTGTCTCTCCGGCATCCCCCAAGGGGTCCTGGATTGTGAGAGGGTGCAGGCCAGGCCGAGGGACCCCACCGGTGCATGATCGGGGCCCGGAAGGGACCGTGGGAGGGCTCCAGGGCGTGTCTGGCCCATCTTGCTCAGTCCCTATCAACTGGACCCCAGCAGCACGCTAACCTACCAGTCGGAACGTCTGCCCCCTGGTGGTCAGTGCATGTCACAGTGACTGGTTGACCAGTTGACTGTATGGCCCCTGGTGGTCAGTGCACATCATAGTGAGCAGTTGAGTGGCCTTAGCATATCATTAGCATATTATGCTTTGATTGTTTGAACAGTCAACCGGTCACTGGACGACCGGACACTTAACATATTAGGCTTTTATTATATAGGATTCCCTATACTGCACTTTACAACCCTGTGACTATTTTGTGACTAACAATGTGAACTTCTTAATCCCTTCACCTTCTCCCCAGCCAACTAGGCCCCCTCCCAATAGCATGTTTTTTAAGCAAACAGACTTTGGTATCAGACAGACCTGGGCAAGGACACTGGTGTGGACCTGGGACTTACTCTGACTAGACCACACCAGGACCATGTGACCCTGAGCAAGTTATATGGCATCTTTGAGTCCTCAGTTTCCTCATCTGCAGAATGGGAATGATAACGATGAGTGCCTCTCAGGGCCCTTGTGAGGGTCCATTGAGAGTGTGCAGTAGGTCGCTAGCTCCCAGGCAGCATCCACTCAGGTGGACAGCAGGTCACTCCCAGGTGCTCCCGCTGTATCTCCAGATCCTGGTTCTCACCAGGGAGCCCGCCAGCGGGCAGTTAGGGGCCCAGCTCAGGGTCTGGCCCAGTCAGCGCTGGGCACGAGTTTGTGAATGAGCGCGCTAATGAACGGGCACATTTATTCACTGGTGTGGAACAGTGAGGGGTCCAGGTCCTGTTTCCCACTTTAACACAAATTAGTTATGAAAATTAGGCCAATTTTTAGAAATTCAATTGGGAGGCAGGATCTGCCTCTTCTGAAATGTGTTACTTTGGCAAATGAGTTAGCACCTTCTGAAGCCTCAGTTTCCTTAGCTGCAGGATCAGGACAGTGCCTACCTGTCATGAGGAAGACAGAGTAATGTGCACAGAATGTGCTGATCAAGGATTACTTCCCCCCACCCCCTTCCTGGGTTTCCTTCCCTCTTTTGCTTAGCGGAGCCCCCTACCTGTGCCCAGTAGTGCCCAGGGCCCTGGACTGGATCCCACCCGCCTTCCAGGAGTCTCTCCCTCTCTCACCCGAAACGCCAGCTGCTGCCGGAATGCCTCGGGGAGCGCAAATTGGGAATTACTGTGCACCTGAAATGCTGACGCTTGTGTTTCTGCTCTTTTATAAAAGAGCACGAGGCAGTCGGCTCTGCACAATGTTGTATAAATATCCAGATTAAAAGATTAGTGAGAGATTCCTGAGAGCATTGGAGCTTCTAAAGACTGGCCCGCTTTGAGTCAGGAGGGGGACAGTAGCTCCACACGCAGCCTCTGAAGCTTTCAGGTTATAACACCTCATTCACACGGGAACCGGGGCTGATGTTACCACCTCTGCCAAGTTGTGGTTTACAGACAGGACTGCAGAGGAAGAAGGGGTGCATGACCTTGGGGCTGAGAGCGCAAGAAAAATGGGGGAGACCCTCACCCCTCCACCGGCGAACCCACTGGTTTGCCCCTTGGCACTTTCATTAATGCCGAGGATAGAATGTCAGCACCTCTACGTCTGGGGGCTTGTTTTGCATCCAGCAGTAACCCAGTCTTGTTGTCTTTAGAAAGGGCTGCTCACCCAGTTAGCTCCTCTGACCCCCATCTAATGGATTTTCTGGCAAAGGCAGCAGTGAGGTCCGAGTTAGCAGCAGCTGCGCCTCTGGCTTGACCACCCTGTTCCTGGAAAGGCAGAGTGTGCACGGGGAGGAGCTCAGCTGTGCAGTCCACTGGCTGAGGCCCCAGCCAGTCTCTTCACCCCGTCTTCTGTCCAGTAGGGACATATGCCTACCCCACAAGGCTCCTGGAGTGAGCCCTTGTACCCCTATGCACACATTTGCATCTCCTGCCTGGAATGCTTCCCCCAGTTTCTACTCTCACCGCTCCCCTTTGCCCAATGAATGCTGACTACTCATCCTTCCTTCTTGAAGCGTCCCAGACTCCCTCCACTGGGCTTCCTTCCCCATGCTTCCCTCTATGCCTACACCCTTTCCTGTTTGCTTGCCTTCTAGGCCAGGGACAGTCTCATCCAGAGGCCATTAGGAATGCCGGTTGATGTCCAGTTGACCATTGCAAACGAGGGCAGAGTATGCTGTCCAGAGTAGAGAGGAAGTGCGGATATGCCAGGGAGCAAGCCCAGTCTCCATTCTGCTGTTTATGTCTGCCCAGCTATGGACAGAAAGAGAGGCCAGGGACTGGGAGCTGAGGATTACAGGGACAGGTCAAAAAGGAGAGTCATGACCCTGGCTGGGTAGCTCAGTTGGTTGAGTGTCCAAGGTTGATACTCTAAGGTTGCAGGTTCGATCTCTGGTCAGGGCACATGGGAGAATCAACCAGTGAATGCAGAAATGAGTGGAACAACAAATTGATGCCTGTCTCTGTCTCTCTGTCTCTCTCTCCTTCTAAAATCAATTTAAAAAATTTTGGGGGGCCGAAACCGGTTTGGCTCAGTGGATAGAGCGTCGGCCTGCGGACTGAAAGGTCCCAGGTTCGATTCCGGTCAAGGGCATGTACCTGGGTTGCGGGCACATCCCTCGTAGGAGATGTGCAGGAGGCAGCTGATCGATGTTTCTCTCTCATCGATGTTTCTAACTCTCTATCTCTCTCCCTTCCTCTCTGTGAAAAATCAATAAAATATATAAAAAAAAAAAACTTTAAAAAAAAAAATTTTGGGGGGAAAAAGTGCCATGTCAGGTGGAGCGATGGGGTTCCTGTGTTGACGTTTGGGCTCTTCACAGGCCCATCGACCCGGGACTTACTCTGACTAAATTGTAGCCTTGCTGCAGAGCTGGGTGCAGAGCTGGGTGCAGAGCTGGGTGCAGAGCTGGGCTAGATGGAAGCGGCAGGGCTCCTCCCCCCATTCCACAGATCAGAAAACCGGTCTCCCAAGCAGGTGGGTTATTCCCAGAACCCCTGGTAATGGGAGAGCCTGAAGCTCATAGAGTCTTCCTCCTGTGATATTCCTCTTTCTACCCAGTGGGTGCCTCCCAGGAGTCACTGTGTCCAGGGGAGGATGTGAGGAGGTCACCAGAGCTGGTCCAAATCCTCTAGGTGCCTGGGTTCAGATATGCCTGGTGGAATTGAGGACTATTCCCCGAAGCCCCTGGGAGGGGTCTCCTGGGGAAACCAGAACTCTCTGGGGACCTGGGGAGCATGTATGAGCTGGAGGGAGCCGAGATGTAATTGCCTAGAGTGGAAGGAAATGACATGGGTAGGTTTGGAAAACTGTACTTCCCTAGTCATCTGGCCTCTGCCTTGGAAGGTCAGGTCCCTGGAAAGAAACTGTGAATCGGAAAAACTACCACCAGGAATCCCGGCTGCTCACAGGTGTAGGCCGTGCAAGAAATAGTGTTGCTGTGTGTGGGTGGGGGTGCATGTGTGTTTAGCAGCAAACATCCCACTCTGAAAGGAGTCAGATTGGAAATATCAGTGAAGCTGACTGAAAAATATCATAGCAGTTCGATGGCATCATACACGTCTTTAATTTATCTGCTGAGTTTAGAACTTACTCATTCATTGCCACTGGTCCCACTGTCTGTTCACAAAATTCAACAGAACAAGGCTGATGGCTGAGGCTGTCAGAGCTATTCATGAGGCCACCGCCACAAGGGATGTAGCCTGAGGAAGGGGAAGTAGCTTGTCAGCCCCCAGCAGGACTGGGCAGGGGAAGCAAGTGGATGTTGGACATGGGTGGAGGCCTGGGTATTCTAGCTGAGCACAGCACTGGCGCCTCGTTTTCTGTCAGCATCTGCTGAGTTCCCCCCCATGATCCTGTCTGGGAAGAGCTGCCTCCCAGAACCTGCAGCTTGTCTGGCCTAGGAAAAGGGTCCCAAAGCCAGAGCTTGTCTGAAAAGCCGGTGCTTACTGGAGGCACTTCAGTGCTCCTTCAACTTTTCATGTAGGTCATTTTGTTCATACCCAGTGTTCCCGCTTGTCACCTCTGGCTATTGGAGTCTTGGACATTTCGTCTGCACCTCAGAAAACAATAGGGATGATCTTTGCATGAATTCTCCAGAGTCCCTCCAATTCAACGGTCGTGAAAGGTAGAAAATGTCTGTTTTAGCTCAACAGCTAAATACTGATATGAGCTTTTGCAAGGCTGGGGCAGCCGGGCTCTGAGATAGCATGGCCTCCTCCTTACAGTCTCGTATTCAGATATTTATAAACCCTCCATCAGAGTTTCCAAATCCTTGTCACAATATTTGAGAAGAAACTCACTTTTATTTTATGTCTGAACATAGGAGGTCGTTTTCATCATAGGTATACTCCTCATGAGAAACGTGAAAGTGGACAGGAGGAGTTCTACCTGCAAGGGGCTCCTGTACAGCCAGTGTTTAAAATATGATCGTTCCATCATCCCAGCAGGACTATGAGGCTACATTATCCCCATGCTCAGCTCAGAAAACTGAGACTTAGATTAAATGGGCAGCCCACAGTCATGCAACTATTCAATAGCAGAGCCATCGTCTGCTCCTACATGTATGTTCCTCCCACTTCCCCATGTCAGCTCATTCACTCAGGGCCCCTCTTTTGTCCACCCACTGCCTGTCTCAAGTTCAATGCTGCATTGCTAGGTGCATCCTTCACTCAACACTATAAAGGCGTTTGGGTGATGTCAGGGTTATAGCAAATGATGGAGAGTGAAATCTGTTTCCTATTTGGCATAAAGGATACATTTGGAGCTAAGTTTCCATGAAGGGAAAGAAGATCCCACTACAGGCTATGATGGAAACGGAATAACCATTAATATAACTGGGTTATCAACCAGATATCAGAATTAGGTATCATTAGTAAGGTACTTATCTGACTTGTGCAGATCTTGATCAAATTTTGGAGAATTCACAACTCTGGATTTTTTCCTAAAACCCTAGGTATTTATTCTACAATGCAACACTTTATCTCCTGAACTTAATTTCCCCCAGGATCTGATCATATTTTTAAAGTGGGTTCAATTTTGGGCTTTGGAGCCAAGTTGTAAGGGGCTGAGTCACAGCTTCACTGCGTGCTAGCTGGATGAGGTTAGCCAAATTAATTAACATCAGCGTGCCTCAGTTTCATCCTCTGTAAAATGATAGGATAATAAAAAAAATGTGGATTCTGGGATTGCTAGAAGAATAAAATAATTTGTATAAATCCATTATGTGACTAGCGCATAATAAATTCTTGTCAAATGTTGTGAGCTATTATTATCTGGTATTTTACAATCACTAATAGAGTTAAACAATATTTGACCATTGGATAGTTCCTTAAATTGGGTGAGGAAATGTGTTTCTACCTTTCATGATGTAAAAAAATGAGGGTCACTGTCATCTCCGGGAACTGAAGGTTTGAGGGCTGGTTCCCCTCCATCCTCAGTTGGCCAGCATCTCCACATATGAACGCCCATCTACCATCTCCGTGACAGCAGAAGCACCTCTGCCTCACCAAAAATGTTGGGGCAGAGAACCTGGAGGTCATGGTTCTTGTTTACTTGGATGCCTGTAGCAGCCAATCTCATGTTAAAACTCAAAATTAGTCTCATTGCTGCAACCTGTGTGCTCCCAGCCGGTCTGCAAGAATCTCAGACTCACAAAGATTCCCTACATTTGTCTTTGTCTGGTAATATATAAGTTCAAGTGCTGCAGGAATCTTGCAAAAAAAATTTAATTCAAGTTTTATGTTCATACATATTTTGTTAGTAACGTTTATTTAGAAGAACAGCAGCAACCTAAACATCCCGTATACCGGGAAAGAAGATCCCACTACAGGCTATGATGGAAACGGAATAACCATTAATATAACTGGGTTATCAACCAGATATCAGAATTAGGTATCATTAGTAAGGTACTTATCTGACTTGTGCAGATCTTAATCAAATTTTAGAGAATTCACAACTCTGGGTTTTTTCCTAAAACCCTAGGTATTTATTCTACAACGCAACACTTTATCTCCTGAACTTAATTTCCCCCAGGATCTGATCATATTTTTAAAGTGGTTCAATGTTTGGGCTTTGGAGCCAAGTTGTAAGGGGCTGAGTCACAGCTTCACTGCGTGCTAGCTGGATGAGGTTAGCCAAATTAATTAACATCAGCGTGCCTCAGTTTCATCCTCTGTAAAATGAGGATACTAAAAAAAAAATGTGGATTCTGGGATTGCTAGAAGAATAAAATAATTTGTATAAATCCATTATGAAACTATCTAGTGCATAATAAATTCTTGTCAAATGTTGTGAGCTATTATTGGCTGGTATTTTACAATCACTAATAGAGTTAAACAATGGGATATAACGCTCTATATTTGGCCATTGGATAGTTCCTTAAATTGGGTGAGGGAATGTGTTTCTACCTTTCATGATGTAAAGAAATGAGGGTCACTGTCAGCTCTGGGAACTGAAGGTTTGAGGGCTGGTTCCCCTCCATCCTCAGTTGGCCAGCATCTCCACATATGAACGCCCGTCTACCACCTCCACATATGAATGCCCGTCAACCACCTCCACATATGAACGCCTGTCTACCACCTCCACATATGAACGCCCGTCTACCACCTCCACGTATGAACGCCCATCTACCATCTCCGTGACAGCAGAAGCGTCACGTTGATGTTTCTCTCTCACCCCACCCTCACCCTCCCCTACACTCTAATCTTCGGGTGAGGATTAAAACAATAAAATGAAATAAAATAAATAAATAGATGATAGATAAATAGATAAAAATAAATGGTTTACATTGGGACTTATACTATTAAAATGCCACATTAAGTTGTTTTATAGATTGGAGTCTCTCATGAGGTTTCATTCAAGAAAGGCATATCCTATCTAATAAAAGAGAAACATGGTAATTAGCGTATGACCGCTACCCTTCCCATTGGCTAATCAGAGCGATATGCAAATTAACTGCCAGTCAAGATGGCGGTTGACCGCCAACAAAGGTGGCAGCTAATTTGCATACTGCAGGCAGGATGGGACAGCGCTATTCTGCCTGCCCCGCAGCCATCCGGGCCTGCTATCTGTGACCCTGATGGTAGGCGACCCCTGTGCAACCCGACTCAGGGCTGGCAGGCGTGACCCCAGCGATCTGCCACTGGCCAGGCCCCCAACCGGCTCTCCGCACTGGCGTGGACTGCTGCCCTTCAGCCAGCAGTCGCCCCCAACAGGCCCTCCCGCCAGGGATGAGCAACTGGAGATCCCACAGCAGGAAAGGGGGGCCTGCAGCCAGCCCCTGTGTGTGCCTGCCTGTGGGATCGCTGCGGCAATCACGGAGCAGGAAAGGGCGGCCTGCAGCCAGCCCCTGTGTGCGCCTGGTTCCATCAAGAGCTAGGCAAGGAGAAGGCGCTTGCCTCCCACCATGGCCCGATGATCGGTTGTGCAATTATAACCGGATATATAACTCTTCAGATTCATGATAATGTCGCCCATCACAATAGCGTTGGCACTTATTGTAAGCTTTGCCTCTCTTTGTCTGACTTTGAATGTCTGATAAGAGGCACCACTCACCGTCACAACCTTCGAGAGATTTGACTTCCAAGCTCCATTTCCCTTTTCAAGCTCCTGCATCAGTTTAATTGAAGAATTATCCTGCGATTGCCAGATGAGTTATAGGAGACTGGTATCATTGGCAGCTACTCCTCTGCATGAATCAGGGTTTTCTCAGTGCTCTGCTAAGTCAACGAAAATCAAGGAATCAGTGACATCCTCAGTCTTCTGGTAGCCTTGATTTCAAAGATATTTTTAGGTTTGTCAAAACCATCTCATAGTCCTCAGCGATTCTTATTATAAAGAAAAATAGCCCTGGCCGGTTTGATTCAGTGGTTGGAGCATCAGCCTACAAACTGAAGGGTCTTGGGTTCGATTCCTGGTCAAGGGCATGTACCTTGGTTGCAGGCTCCATCCGTGGCCTGGTCCAGGCGCATGCAAGAGGCAACCAGTTGATGTATCTCTCTCACGTTGATGTTTCTCTCTCACCTCACCCTCCCCCTCCCCTACACTCTAATCTTTGGGTGAGGATTAAAAAAAAATGAAATAAAATAAATAGATAGATGATAGATAGATAGATAAAAATAAATGGTTTGCATTGGAACTTATAAATGTATACTATTAAACTACCACATTAAGTTGTTTTATAGATTGGAGTCCCTCATGAGGTTTCATTCAAGAAAGGCATATAGATATATATTTTTTAAGTTTTGAAAGCCAATTTCAAGACTTACCTTTCAAACGGTGGTTGAGTCTCTCCCTTAGCCTTCCCTCACTCATTGTACCAGTATTCATCAGCCACCTACCATGTGCCAGGCACCATTCGGTGTTCTTGGGACACAACAGCGAGCAAGGTGGATACGGTCCTGGTTCCCATGGGGCTTACATTCTACTGGAAGAGAGACAATCAGCAAATCAACAGATAAGCAAGACCATCTCAGATGGTAAGCGCAGTGAAGCAGCGTGAAAGTAAAGCAGCGTGAACATAAAGCAGCGTGAAAGTCACTGCATCTGTGAAAACGCCTCTGTGGGCAGGGGAGCAAGGGCCCCTTTGATTTTCCTGGTGAACACCTTTTGGATTCATTGCCTCCAAGGCAGCCAAATCCACCATTGGACAGCTCAGCTCTGAATCAAAGGTCTTCCTTACGTCAAACTGAAATCCGTCTCCCTGGATTTCCACTCGTCTCTCCTGGTTCTCCCCTCTGGGCCTGTCTGAGCAGTTCTAATTTGTCTTTTCCAAGGCAGCCCGTCATGTGTCTGTGCACAGTGATGGCGCTCTCATGGGCCTTTCTCTCTCTGAGTCTCAACACCCGAGAGTTCCCCTCTCTCACTTCCCAATGTCTCTGCATAAACCTCCAGCCCATCAACATCCCCCTAAAAACGTAAGGTCTAGGTCTGAAGTCACCCTCCATATGACCATGGCAGAACAAGACAGCCATCTCACCCTTCTTTTTTTAAAAAGGATTAATTTAAAAAAATGTTTTCACTGATTTCAGAGAGAGGAAGGGAGAGGAAGAGAGAGAGAGAAACATCAATGAGAAAGAATCATTGATCGGCTGCCTCCTGCATGCCTCCTATTGGGGGTCAAGCCCACAACCTGGGCATGTGCCCTGACCAGGAATTGAACCGGCGACCTCCTGGTACATGGGATGCTGTCCAACTAACTGAGCTGCACCAGCTGGGCATCTCACCCTTCTCACCTCTCTACCTCTCCACTCTCAAGATTGTCTTCATTTCTTTCCACCAGTTCCATAACACGGTGGCCTCCTCTTTGCCTCATAGTCGACTGAATTTCCTAAACTGCCTCAGTCCCAGATGCTGGCACGTCTCCCTCTCCCGTTTCTGCACTTTTGTGGTTTTGTGCTTAAGCTGTAGCACAGGGCGTTGCAGGATCCTCTTAATTATTTCCTATGACGATGACAAAACCTCAGTAATGACCACTCAGAAAGACCAGTGGCTTCCTTTCTCTGGGACTTACTGGGAGAAGTGTCCCTCATAGTGCCTGGACCCTCCCTGGGGACAGCATGTTCCCAATGCCTGCTTTTCACTGTGCAATGTGGCATTTTCCTTGATTGGTTTCAAAATGGGCCCTTTTAGCATCAAACAGTGGTTCAGACCCAGTGGGTCAGACCTTCTGCATCGGGGACGTGCACTCATTGTAGCAGGGCGGCCTTGGCACACCCGGGCCTGACGGCTTTTCCTCAGGTGGCTAATGGCTCCAGCACTTGAGGCGTATAGGCTGGCTTTGAGACTTTAATTGAAAAACATATTAGAAGCTGCATTTAAGTATTCTCAGCCTCCCACTAGCCTTTTCACTTCCTCACAGCATTGCTCCAAATCAACCAAAAAGGAACACGAGGGCCTCTGGAGCCTGGTCCACACCTCCCCCACTTACTGGAGAATTTTTCCTGCCTCATTTGCCTTTGTATTTCTAGTTGTTGACTGCCCCTTGCCCCTGAAGGGTCCCGGGTTCGATTCCAGTCAAGGGCACATGCCCGGGTTGTGGGCTTGATCCCCAGTAGTGGGCATGCAGGAGGCACCAAATCAATGATTCTCTTTCATCATTGATGCCCTCTTCTTCCTCTCTGAAATATATATATAAAAGTAAACCCTTGCCCTGACCGGTTTGGCTCAGTGGATAGAGCGTCGGCCTGCGGACTGAAAGGTCCCAGGTTCAATTCTGGCCAAGGGCATGTACCTTGGTTGCGTGCACATCCCCAGTGGGGGGTGTGCAGGAGGCAGCTGATGAATGTTTCTCTCATATCGATGTTTCTAACTCTCTATCCCTCTCCCTTCCTCACTGTGAAAAATCAATAAAATATATTTTTTAAAAAAGTAAACCCTGGCTCGAGCTCTTGTGTAGCTTCCATCAGAATGGCCACCCCTTCTTCTAAGATGCTCAGTCATCTTCATGTGCCCTCAGAAGAAGCCATTCTTTTCATTCCACCAGATCATCTTGGCTCTGTGTGTGTAAACACATCTATGTGCCGAGGTGCCTTAAGCAATGACCTGCCTAGATTTGAATTCATATTCTGGGTCTTTATTTAAAGCATGTACCTAGTTCTTACAACATAGGACCATGAGTTTCTGGCCTATAGGATTGAGCCAACTCTTACTTCAAAGCCAGAGTTCTAACAGCTATCAACTTTCCTTCTCAGTTTTCTTTCTGGCTGCTCTAGGAACTACCTGTGTAGACATGTTATGGCCCCTTTAAAAAATATTTTATTATTAGCTTAAAGGTTTCAGGATAAACTCCAAACATCTTAACTTAGCACTGAAGTTCTGCTATGGACTGAATTATTCTGATCCCCAGAAGTCCTATGGGTTCAAGTCCTATTCCCCAATCTTATAAAATCAGGAGGCACCAGGGCTTTGGGAGGGAATTAGATTTAGATGAGATCATGAGGGTGGGGCCCCCATGATGAAATTAGTGCCCTTATAAGAAAAGAAAGAGACACCAGCTTCTTCTCTGTGCCATATGAGCACACAGCAAGAAGGCAGCTGTCTGTAAGCCAGGAAGAGAGCTCTCACCAGGAACCAAATCAGCTTGCACCTTGATCTTGGACTTCCCAGCCTCCAGAACTGTGAGAAATAAACGTCTGTTATTTTAGCCACCCAGTCTATGGTATTTTGTTAGAACAGCTGAGCAGCCTAAGAGAAGACCCATTAAGAGCTGGGCTGCCTGCTTCTCCTGTGCCCACAGTCTCTGTTCTGACAGTGCCGAGCTGTTCCTAGAGCATGCTGTACGTTCTGCCTCATCATGCCTCAGCAGGAGCCATTCCCTCTGCTTGAAATGCCGCTGCTCATTTTGTTGCTTCATTCTGTTGAAGTCTCAGTTGAAATCCATTTCAAATAGCACCTCCCCCAGAAAGTTTTCCATGAGCCTCAGAGGAGGCGTGCTGCCAACTGCTGTGGCATCTGAGTGGCTCTGGAGCCGGAACCAACTGATGCTGCCATGTGGTGGCACCTGTCACCAGCTGGGACAGCAATGACAGGAACAGCAAGCAAAATGGGAACTCGGTAGCCCCTTATCCCTCCTTTCCAGTGTCATATATGTGCAGAACCTAACAGCAAGCCAGCTAGAATAACTAACTGTCCTGGTTACCCAAATCTAAGGGGTTTCAGTGTTCAGATGGGGACAGTCATGGACAGACTGGGACAATTGGTCTCCCTAGAGCCAGCAGGCAGAGAAATGCGGTTTGCAGAGTCCCAGCCCCAGAACTGTGTATAGCAGAGTGTAGAAGGGTGGATTTGAGTCTGGGAGAATGAATGACTGCATTGTCTGGAGGATCTGGAGAATCCTGGGAACTGTGGAACTCTGGGTATTGGGAATGCGATGGCCAGTTTAGAGTTGAAGGCCTTAAGCTACCCTTCATCCTGTGTTTCTGGGTACCCTGCTATTGTACTAGTCTCTTACGCATCTGTTTAGACCTATTATCTTGATTGCCTTCTGGAGCCTTTTCCTAGGTTCTTCTGAAGTTAGACATCCTTTGTTGCTCCCTGGAATCTAAATAATGGCTAGCACCTAAATCTTGGAGGCACCTATTAGGGCCGATAATGCAGCTCATAGTTGTTACCTAGCTATTTCCAAGAACAACCCTTCAAGGAATTTATACAGAATTAAATACCTTATTCTTTAAAGTGTGTGCACGGCTGGCAGCACTGGCCTCACTGGAGAGCTTGTTAGAAACGCAGACTCTTGAGCCCCCAGGAGTCAGACTCTGCGAAGATCCCCAGGTGGTTTGTACACACAGTACAATGTGAGAAGCACCAGCCTACAGAGGAGATTTTCCACCCTGGCTGCTCTTTGGCAGCTTAAAGACATTCTGATGCTTGGGTGAGAACCTCAGAGATATCGGTAGGTTGGGGTGGGGCAGACAGTGGTATTTTTAAAGCCCCCCAGGTGATTTTTAATGGGCAGCCAGTACGGCAGCCCACTGATCCAGATCGTGAATGAGATCATAAAGAGCCTTAACATTAGCTATCCAATTATCTCACTTTTGCTGTGCACAGAGGCACACAAGTGGGACAACCAAGGCCCAATTATCCTAGTTCTAAGCGATTTCTAAGGTCTCCAACTCGGGCTACCACTGAGGTTTCCTGCCTCCTAACTCAAATCTTGTTATATAACTACTACTGGATTTCTATTGA
Organism: Myotis brandtii; assembly: GCF_000412655.1. Classification (NCBI taxonomy): domain Eukaryota; kingdom Metazoa; phylum Chordata; class Mammalia; order Chiroptera; family Vespertilionidae; genus Myotis; species Myotis brandtii. Next base: position 1,694,181 of record NW_005369902.1, read on the forward strand.
TGTTTGTAGTTATTTATATGAGAAGATAATTTAAGGATGTGTCATCAGATGTTTGATCAAGCCTTGAGGATTTTACTGAATAACTAGAAGTATCTAGGGGTGAAGAACAGGATCTGGTTGAATCATGAATGCAGTAAACTCAGCAAGGCATTCATTCAAGCAGGGCCAATGCCTTGTTCAAGGACCTCCTTGAGCATAGGAGGGAGCCCAGCAGGTCAGAGTTGTCCCTTCTACTTCCTATCATTTCAATCCAACTCCATTGAATTCGACAATCATTTATTAAGCATCTATGTGCAAATGCCTGTGAAGGCACAGAGATAAAAACACAGGACTGCTTGCTTCAAATCTTTGTTGAGTCAAGTCATGGCAAAAGTGAAAGATGGATATGTATCCTAAGCTGCATTAGAGAAGAATAGATAAATCAGTGTATAAAGGGAAGCATGTCACATCCATGTACAAACAGATGGGTTGCCAAGTGTTTTTGGTGGAGGCTTGAGTGAGAATGGTTTTGGAGAAGAGGTTGGGTTTGCATGTGAACACATGGTAGGAAAGGGTAGTTCAGAAAGAGGGACTAGCATAAACAAAGATCTGGGTGTAGATGTGCTTGGTGAAATGATGCTGGTGAAAAGTAGAAGGTGAGGTTAGATGGGTAGAGTAGATGCCATGTTATGGAGTAGTGATCATGCCAGGACCAAAGTTAGAATGTAGTTAGTTAAACAGGGTGTGCCACTAAAGAGTTTTGAATAGATTTAAACCCTGTAGAGGGTGAATTAAGTAAGGTATATAGGGCAAGATTTGAGGCAGGCAATAGACCCCTGTGCCAACATCCAGATAAGAGTAAGGTGATACTGAAGTGGCATTTTGGGGAAAGGAAGGAAGGCATAATTTGAAACTCATTGAACGTAGGCCTTAATGAGCACATTTAGGAGAACATTTATGGGGTAAGTAGACATTGTGTTTACATTAGTTAATTGAAAGTACATTTCCCTGGAGCTAAATTACAGTGAACACTATTAAATCACAATTAAGGTCTATCTGGATATCTGCACCATTATGGATTTTGTGGGTGTTGAGACTGGCTCACTGTGTTGCTAGATAGCAACATTTTTCAAATTTTCCATTATTTGCAAAATCAACTGCAAACAGAAGCTTGGGGCCTGCCTGAGGCTACTGACTGAGCAAGACGCAAAATCCTTAGCCCTTCGGGACTGCCCAGCTACTAATAAATCATGAGGGGATTTCAGAGTCTAGGGCAGCAGCTCTTGCCACCACTTTGGGATTTGACAGCCCCAAAGAGAGATGAATTAATCCAAAGGAAGGTTTATATCGCACACCACAGATGGACCGGAGAGCCTGGAACATCCACACTAGGCTAAAGCCCATTGAACTTCCAACTCAGCAGATTGGTGTAGAGAATGAAAAAGAACTGTAGGAACTCAGATATAAGTTTTGATCCCTTCAATTAGCATTAACTTTGCCTTAACCGTTGAGCAACCAGTGTATTAATTACTGTGGAGTACAAACAGTGGAAAGGATGCAAAGTGACAGATTCAGATTCAAATTCTATCTTTTTTCACTACCAGGTATGTGACCTTGGGAAGTCTGCTTTACTCCTGCAAGCCCTAGTCTCCTGATTTATAAAATGGGCATAATAACAGTACCTGCCTCTAGAACAGCGGTCGAACGACACTTTCACAGGGGTCACCTAAGACCATCCTGCATATCAGATATTTACATTATGATTCATAACAGTAGCAAAATTACAGTTATGAAGTAGCAACGAAAATAATTTTATGGTTGGGGTCACAACATGAAGAACTGTATTTAAAGGGCCAGAAGGTTGAGAACCACTGCTCTAGAAGCTGTATGAATATTAAATGAGTAATTTACATATAAATACACAATACATACATATACATATTTGTATTACATATGTATATATGTAAATGTATATAATATGAATGTATATAATGGAATAGGTATATAATATATAATTATTAAAATTATATATTGTGCTAATTATTATATAACTAGAGGCCCGGTGCACAAAAATTTGTGCACTCGGGGGGCGGGGGAGGGGGGGTCCCCCAGCCCGGCCTGTGCCCTCTCGCAGTCTGGGACCCCTCAGGAGATAACGACCTGCTGGACGCTAAATACCTATATTGTGCTAATTATTATATAATGTATGATAATTTATGTCTATAAGTTGCTCAAAAAGCTCAAATCTTGACAACTATAACAAGTCTTTACTGATAAACCCCAAGTGTATAGCTATATGTGTGTGTGTGTATGTGTGTGTATGTGTGTGTGTGTGTGTGTGTGTGTATAAAATCTAGTGACCCGGTGCATGGATTTGTGCACATTGAAAGGAAATTAATTAGAAGGTGGCCGGTGGGGCAGGACTGAGCAAGAGGGACTGGACATGCCTGGGAGCCAACCTCCCCTGATCCCTCCCCTGCCAGCTGAACCTGGGGTGGCGCCATGGCTCGAAGGGCATCTGCGGATTGGGCGGGGTCCCTCTGGCAGGTGAGGTCCCTTGGCCTGGCCTACGGGGATTGGGCCGAATCCAGCTCTCCGACATCCCCTGAGGGGTCCTGGAGTGGGAAAGGGCACTCTGCAAAGTTGCTGTCATACAGTGTGGAATGCAAACGCAAGTGTGTAGTAAACCAGATTCGGGGCAGACAGTGCCCCAGCAACAACATAACCCATGGCCAAAGGTGGAATTATGCGGCCCCGTGAGGAATTGGGCTCCCTCCTCTCTGGTTTTGGGGTGCGTCACCCGAGAACCACCGCTGCCAAGTCATTGCAGCTCAGCAGCTCCTGCGTTGAGCATCTGCCTCCTGGTGGTGAGTGCACATCATAGCTACCAGTCGGACAGACACTTAGCATATTAGCCTTTATATATATGGCATACATTATGAATATATAGTATTATGTAACATATATTATTATTACAGTTAATCATGGGTGGAAAAAGGGGTTTACAGTTGTTTGTATGGAAATAAGGCAAATACATAATACAATAATTAATATTAATTATTTATATGCTGTAAACCTACTTTTGCCCACCCCTGTTTATATATATATATATCAAAGGTAATCACATTGGCAGTTTTTTGAATTTAGTAATCCATAGAACAAGAGGTATCTTGTGGATTATGTTTTAAGACAGCGGTTTTTAACCTGTGGGTCGTGACCCCCTTTCACAGTATGTACAATTTAGTAAGTGGAACATTTTCTTGAGTATTAAAATGGCAGTGATTGACATTTTTTTTATTAGAGTCCTCTATGATGTAATGAAAGTCAGAATAATATTGTAAAGTCATAAAATTTGACCTCAGACAGGCTAGAATATGAGTCCCAGACTCTAGCATTGAAAGCTAGCTGTGTAATCTTCTGCTAGTCACTTGCCTTCTCTGAACCCAGAGGTGACAACATGGAATTTGAATACAAGCCAGAGTGGTATTGTGTAAACCTAGGTGTTGATGGAACAGGACTGTAGGTCAGGAGGAGGGGGAGGTTAAAGAACAATGACAATGACCAGGGATTTACCAGAAAAGACTTCTTAGAATTGACAAAAATTTGAGCTTAGAGCAATTTATAGACATAAATTAATGGAGACGAAATAGGGAGAAATGTGTACAAAGGACTGATGGCTGGATTTAGCAATTCATGGGCAAGAAATATATAAAGCACATTTTCCTAGAAGTGGAAAAGTCCTGATGGAATATAATTAGGAAAGAATTATTGAGTGCTTACTATATGACTGCTATCATTCTAAGTGCTTTAAGGGTTTCAGTGTATTTTATCTTCAGAGCAAACCAATGAGATGGCTTCTGCAATTAACCCCCTTTAAAAGATGAAGCAGACCCTGGCTAGGTAACTCAGTTCTTTAGAGCATTGTCCCAACACACCAAGGTTGCAGATTCAATCCTTGGTCAGGGAACATACAAGAATCAATCAATGAATGCATAACTAAGTGGAACAACAAATTGATGTCTCTCTCACTCTCTCTCTTTCCCTCTCTCCAAAATCAATTTTAAAAAAAAGATGAAGCAACTTGTCCAAGATCACACAGCCAGTAACTGGTTAAGCCAGGGCTAGAACCCAGCAGCCTGGCCCCCGAGCCCATACCCTTAACTGTTATGCTGCACTGCCTCTGAGGTAAGATCAGAAAGATGGCCATCTCTTGAATAACAGTCTTACAATGTAAAAATTCCATCAGAGCAAAAATCACACCTCTCTTACTCATTATCATACCCATACTGCCTGGCACATGGTGGGGACTCAATCAATATTTGTTGAAAACCTGAATGTAAGCACCTAGCAGAATTTTCTCTTCATTTTTGGGGGGAGACTATCCTGGGAGGGGTCTCCCAGAGCCCAAACCGCCAGGCCAGTGTGATGGACAGAACACTGCCTGGGCAGAGCAGGGCTCTCAGAAACTTCCTAAATCACTGGGAATATGATCCTCCATTCCTCCCAAGGGACAAAGATGAATTTGTCACAGTGAGAAAGGATAGAAATGGCATCATTTTATATCGTTCTAAAATAGCATTAAAATGTTTCATTGGCTACCTGATGTCTCGGAACAACAGTAGGTTAAGGGCATTGGAGGTTGACTGCCTTTCCTTCTCCCATGTTAAATCTGCCTGCATTTGGTTAGTCACCACAGGCAAAAGTGACTTCCCTTCCCCCACTGGAGGGTCCTTCACAGCCTGCCAGTGATGGGAAGACTGGGCTTGAGCTGACATCCATCTTGCTCACATGAGACAAGGACCATCTGTAGCAGAAACCATCCATTAACGGGCCCTGGCCCTTATGTAATGGGTTTCTAGAGATCCCTAATGGAAGAATATTAATCTAAAGAGTACCCTTGCCTGGAAGGTGTTCAGGGTAGGAAGTCAGCACTTCCATGGGTGTGGTGTGGTCACTGACAGCTGCTAAAACGCCAGGCCCTGGCTTCTTTCTACCTGGAGGGTGCTTTGAAGGAAAAGGGTAGTGACTGCGACCTGAACAGTACAGGGATTGGTGCTGACAGTGGACGGTACTTCTTTAGCAAGAATGATAATGGCTTATAGAGGTGTGACAAACACGTCAAATTTCCTAACCATGCCTATGTGCAATAGTTGATCTTAAACCACCAATAAGTCTCAGAAGGATTTCTAGGATCTTCATTTTATAGATGATAAAAACAAATCTCAGAGATAAAATGCCAAGACTAACTTCTGGTCTGGTTCTCTTCTACTTGTTGTCATGCTGCTTCTACCTGAAACCATTGCCATGACATTTGATGGAGGATACATAGTTCCTGCTTCTCTCTCTCTCTCTCTCTTCTCTCTGTTTTTCTCCTCTCTCACCTCTCCTCTCTTACACACACACACACACACACACACACCCCGATAGAGGTAGGTTTCTTCCAACTGCTACATGAAATTCCTTTATATCTATTTATTATATTTTACTTGTTCATATGCTAACTAACAGTGGATGCCTATGTTGGCTCTAACTCTCCATTATAATGTTCAAATAGTACTCCAAAGAAAATGTATGTGACTTCCGAGGAACCTGCACAAGAATTTCTCTGATATATATATTTCAGAATCTATCCTCTGGAATATATTTGTATACATAAATCTGGAGTAAATATATTCCAGGAATGGGGTTATTGGATCATGTAGCAAAAACATTTAATTTCATCTTTGGCTATTTTTTAACGAGTAGATGCCAACATAGCACTTTTAGAAGATAACATTGGTGTCAGTGATAATGATGCTAAAGATTTGGGGCTTTGTAGCAGCCTATTAGTTGGTGCCAGACTCCTTAGTGGATGTAAATAAAGGGATATATTGACAGCTTTCAACCCCTAATTTGCAGTCTCCATCTTGTTGTCAGTGGAGCTCTCTCTCCCTCCCCTCTCCAATATCTTGAACTGCTGTTGTCTAGAAGGCGGCATCTCAATTAGGCTTTCTGGTCGACCAAGAGCTTAAACTTGTGCTTTGTATTGTTAGCATAGTACTTAGATTCCTGCCTGCTGTTAATAATTTAGGACCCTGGTTCTCTACATGTCTAGATTTTTGGTGGTGTGAGAAGTCAGAAGGTTCCATCTCTCCTGCCACTCACAAAACCAGCTATATTTTGATATCACTTTGCCAGTGTATCTAGGTCAGAACTTGACAATGTTATTTTTACATCTAGGGAGAATGAAAGAACCCTCACCAGCTATGGAGATACTCCTTCTCCTTTTAAGGCTAGAAACAGGTATCTGGAGGGGAGCTGAGATGATGAGAAGTAGTAACCCCAATTGTCCCCTTTCGGTTGACTACAATGAACTACTGTGTCTTTAGCCCCCTTTGCCTCCCATCTTCCACAATAATGTTCTGGGCACAAGCAAAGAGAAGGCAGAATGGAAAGGGAGGCAGAATGGAGAGGCTGGGAAGGGACTCGTGGGGCGGTTTGCAGCTCCTCCAAGAGGAGGGCTTCCAAGTCAACAGAACAGGGAGCCCTGTTCTCCCTCCATTTTCTCCCTCTTCCCAGTTCAAGCTTGTTTCTGGGGCCATTTCTTTTCCAGAGCAAAACCCTGACAGTGTGCCACGCACTTGGGAAAGGGTGATTACCTCTGTATCCCTGGGAGAGACAGGCCTGCGGTCAGCAGGGAGGAGTCTGATGTGGAAGCAAAGGGAGCTAAGAGCCTGCATGTGCATAAACACCGACAGCTCCCGGATTAAATCAGGGGGTAGAAGTTTCCCTGACCAGCACTTTCCCTGGAGCTCCGTTCTACTTTGGGTCAAAGAATGATTTTTAAAATCATCACTTTGCCACTCTACCCAGTTGTGTTCTTTTCCATAGGAAGAGAAACAACGGAAGGCCCTTTAAGAGAAGGGAGTGGCCGAGGACTTGGCACCAGGCTTGAACCAAGATAGGGAATCAGGGGATATTGTGAACTTTTCCTGGTGCTTGAGGAGACACCGAATCCACCAGAGAGCCTGGGGTGATCATCAGAAAGTGCTTTCATATCACCAGTGAGGGACAAGGTCTCCATTATCTGGTGGGCAATGAGCAGGTCCCCACAGCTCCAGACTAGGGAGGAGGAAAGGTGCAGAATAATTTATGCTCAAATGTAAATGGAGGGCTATCACTGTTTTCTCAGAAGGACTGCCAAATTCCCAAGCACTTCCTTTTGGAATGCAAATATGTTTTATAACAGCACAAAGGAGATGCCATGAGAAAAGACCATAGTGCTAGATGCTCAGCTGCTAGAGATAGGAGAGCCACATGATCGCTCTTGGCCCAACTGGGGCTCATCTCCCCATCAACTCATGCCAAGAACAGGGGAAGGGCCTTGTTTCATTCTGACAGAACAAAAAGGAGGAGAGGAAGTCGATGCCTAGGAAAGAGGGCCACCCTAATTCCTCTCACCTCAAATTAAGACTCAAGAGAAGCAATTAGAAGAAGTTAATGAAATGACAAGATGGAAGATGTGTAAGTCTAGACAAGCCATCGTGTTGTAGTAGACCTGGGCTACAAGCCAAGATAAAATCTGAGCAGATAAGATTTCAACCTAATGCAAGGAAGAGCTTTTTAACAAGCAGATGGGATAAAAAAAATTTAAAAAATCAGTTCTAGAAAGAGCTGCCTATGAACATGCTGACATCCCCCTCTGTCAGTGATTCTAGAGAAGAATATTCCTGCTTTGGGTTGAAAGTAGATGCTATGTGATATCCTCTAGTTCTAAAATGATTATGTTTACATAGATAAAAATAAACAGTTCCTGAGTAAAAATGTTAAACATGATGTCCTGCCTTGAAGCGATTATACAACATTCTGTTCCTATCTTCCCAGCAACCCCAGGGATTCAAACAGCTTTCTCTTCACTGCATGGTTGTTAATTCCCAGTCTCAGAGTTTCTGTCCTCCAGATATTGTAAGGCAGAATGGGACACAGCAGTATCGGGCACTTCCTCATCCATACTGCCTCTGAAAAGAAGCAAAGGGGACCTCCTTATTTTGGACCTTTTCCCTGTTGTTCATCATAGGAACCCAGTTAGGAAGAACCTGTGCTAAGCAGAAAGTCAAGAGTTTCCACAGTCCTACAATAGACTCATTTTCTATGTCCCTGACTCCATTTTTACATGATTTGCAGTGAACTCAGGTTTTTCTGACTTTTTTTGTTTTTAATAACTGAGGGTGGACCTAATGAACTCTCTCCTCACCCTCAAACTCCATCCTTTTCTTGATGGGGGGGGGGGGAGGGGGACTATTTCTCAGAGAAGGCCCTTCTCCTCAATGCCATGAAGTCACGGGCTATCGATGAAACCTAGTGGTTTTTGTAATTTATGCTGTTTTTCAGCAACTCCCGCCCATCCCAGAAAGCTTTATTCTAGGGAAGGGAATACTCGTTTATGACTTACCTACTATATTTCAGGCTCTGTTTATATCCCTGTTTCATGAGACATCACAATGACCCTAAAAGTCGGTGCTTCCTATACTAGCATCCTTCTCCCTTACTTTCCCTTGGGAGCCCTGAATTATGAGAAAACTAAGACTGGTCTGATTGTGGGAATCTTCAGAAGCTTGGTGGTCTGCATCATGTTTGCTTACACCATGGGGGTGGACCGAAAGGAATACATTTAATCAAAGAATATGTGAGTAACATCTAAAGTTTCACCCTCTTTTTCCAGTTTATGCTCTCCCAGGTCATCATGTCACAGGTAATGCCAGGTTCATTTCCACATTCACATTTCATGCACAGGCATCAGGAGAGAAGGAAGTACTGGGGCTGCCAGACAGCCTTCATCAGTTATTCATGTATCCATCCCCCTGGAGGTCTCATCCAATAATCTTACATCTTCTTTATGTATTCCAGTCATAGTGCAGCACCTGTCCATGAGCACTAATGTGTTTCCAGATGAAATTGAGCTCTTTTCATATGTGACACCAATGATCATTTAAATCCCATACCCTGCCTCCTGAGGTGAGCCTCGGTGGATCAAAGGCATACCAAAGTTATATAATCTTACATAGAGACAAGTGGATAGGTGACGACTAAATATCCTTAGATAAAAAGTACCCTGTAGCAAGTTGTCATGTAGTGGTCTTTGCTTAATTGATAAAAGTGTTTGGGCTGCAATGGGACCTAGTCCTCTGGGACTAAAATAAATACTAATAAAACATGCAGTCATTGATTCCCTGTTCTATGTTCCTTCTTCAAGGAGCTCAGTTTAGCCCCCCCAACTGTGATTATTTTCTTTTAGGCAAACTCACATCCAACAATAGCATTTATTTCCATTTTATAGACAATAAAACTGAGGCTTGCAAATTTTCAGTAAGTTTGTCAAGGCTGTGTGACTCCAGAATAACATTACATGTTCAAGCTATTTATAACATACAGGAAAAAAAACACACCCCATCCCTTCAATAATCCACACACTGTTAAGATTCAAAGCCACTCAGGTATCTACCCCATCCACAAAGATTTCCAGGCTCCTGCAATATGTAAAGTTTTCTTCAATCTCAGTGCCACATAATTGATTTCCTAATTATATGTTCTCTTTCATAATGCTCTTCAAATTGCTTCAAGTGTGTTTGTTCTGCTTTTCCATTAAGTTTATCACAGAGATCGTTGGGATAGAATTTTCCTTTAGTGATTTCTGGCCTTTTCTACCCTTATCCATCTCCCACTCCACCCTAAACATGAAAATCAAATCCTAAGGGCTGGTCTAGTCTGCACTACCCTTGTGCTTAGGACCACGGTAGTAACAAGGTATGATATTTCTATCACTTGAGCCCTGGCTGGTGTGGCTCAGTTGGTTGATCGTCATCATCTGCAGCAGGAGGTTGCCAGTTCAATTCCTGGTCAAGGCACATGTCCTGGTTGTAGGCTCGATCCCTGGTAGGGGGCATGCAGGAGGCAGCCAATCTCTCTCTCTCTCTCTCTCTCTCTCTCTCTCTCTCTCTCTCCCTCCCCCTCTCTCTCTTTCTTCTCCTTCTCTCCCTAAAAATCAATCTTAAAAAATCTTTAAAAATAAAAGAGCACTTGAAGGGAAGTAGGATACCTGTGTTCAAGTTCTTCATTTCTTTCTAGCTAGCTAATTCTGTAACATTGGGAAAGCCATCTGCCCTCTCTGGGCCTGTTTCCTCATCAATGAAATGAAGGCATTGAGCTGGTGCTCCCTAATGTTCCTTCAATCCAATGAATCTATCTTTGTTAAAGGGAAAGGGAATCATTGTGAAGAAATCAAAGCTGAGATTGGACCTTGCATATAGTTGGTGGACAAATGGCTGGAGACAGATGCTGTAGCCCTGATTTTAGAAACAGACTAGAAGCATGTTGCCCATCATGCCTCACTCCCAGGAATGTCTCTTTGCCCTCCATCATGTGCCATGAAGGTGGCAAATACATGAACCCACAGGGAGGTTCTAAGAGGAGTCATACTGACAAAAGCTCTACAAGACCATTGAATTTCAAGGGAAGACCAGAGGAAATTCTTCTGAGGAGAATTGTAAAAAAAAATAACCTTGATAACTGACTGGTATCCATCTAATCAACTGAACTAATTATTAAAAGCTAAAAGCTTGGATTCCCAAACGGGAACTGATAGATGCATAGGTACCTCTATCTCTACAGGGACCCATCATAATTCAACATTAGTTAAATGTACCATTAAAGTATCCACAGAGTTAATGGAATTTTGTTGGGGTTTGAGGTTTTTCCGGAGTTGTTTAAATTGCCTGTATCACGAGTGACTTCCTGAATTAAAAATTAAATGGATTTTCAAGTGTCTACTAATTAGATAGATCTATCATTGAAGTGGAGCAAACAACTGAAATTCACCTTAGAAATCCTTTATTTAAAGGAATACAGTACATCTTCAAGATGATAAACATTTTGTTGATAAATTTAGAAACAGTTGCTTTTAGGGATAAAATGGTCCACAGGAATTTTCTTTTGTGGTTCTTTCCTTCTCAGATTTTAAAGTCTTAAAGGCACCTTAGCTTTTTATCCTTTTGAGGTCTGTAAATACTTGTGAATCTCAAAAAAAAGCACCACCCATTATGATATTATGAAATTGTTGAAGAGGGCGGGTAAGTGATGATAAACTGCCAGACATAGCAAGTTGAGCTTACCTTGCCCTAATTAGCTAATTAGGCTAGACATAGTGTGGCATGTGTATTACATTCTGTAGGAAATGCAAGAAACTTTCCGGTTGGGGTGTGCACCTGCTTAGGGCCCCTTTTAGGAAGAGAACATGTTTTGGCCCATAAGACCTTTTCTGGATCAAAGGGGATCACAACTGTCTTCTTTCTTCCATCCAATACACCTTGGATCACTCCCTTTTCAGGTAATCTCCCCACCTCCCCCCCAAAAATCCACCTTGTTTCTCTGGACTCTTTCATCCCTTCTCCCCTGCTCAGTGGAACACATTGATTTCTACACTTTGCTGCCTCTAGAGACAAGGCGAGGGCCCTTTTGATTGTATAGGTCTTACTGCCACACTTTACAGGGGAAGAAAGCAAGGGATGCAGAGGGTAAGTGACAAAAAGTAGAATAGATGACAAACTTGGCTAAGTTTGAGAATGACATATTGACAACAGCAAGTGCTTCTAGAGGACTTGCTATGTGCTAAGCATTGTGTTTATCTTTCTATGTGTATATCATCTTGTTCAATGCTCTCCACAGTCCTGGAGGTAAGTATATATCATGATTATCCTCATCTATCAATGGAAAAACAGAAAGAGGTTATGTTATTTGTCCAATGTTAAACAAGAAGTTAGTAGCAGAATTGAGATTTGAATCTGACTCAACAGCCCATGCTCATAACTGTTATACTGTCTCTTTTCTAAAAAGCAAAGAAACAAAAACTATCTCACTGCTAATACCTGTCTGAGATGGTCACCGGAAGCCTTCCCTTTAATTTCTTTAGCTCCCTGCAGCTGTTTTTAGGGACAGGAGAGAAAGCAGGCCTTGAAAAGAACAGCACACCCATAGAATATAAACATCAGGGAAGCCACAAATAAAGCCACAGAAAGGACCTAGCACATGCCTGGGGGCCTGGAGTGGAGTTAGAGAAATGATAAAGTCCTTAACCCCCAACAGAATGCTTTGGGTGCTGAAGCCTGAAACGAACAGTGGATTGAGTGTCCGGAGGATTGGTTTCTACCCAACCCAGAAGTGGCCTGGGACTGTGGGTTGTTCATCTCTATAGTCTAGGGCAGCGGTCGACAACCAGTGTTCCACAGACCACTGGTGGTCCATGAGGTCTGAAAGGTTGGTGACCACTGGTTTAAGGAAACCTTTGAAGCAGCGGTCACCAACCGGTGGTCTGCGGACCACTGGTGGTCCGTGAGGTCTGAAAGATTGGCGACCACTGGTGCAGTGCCTGCAACAAGAGATGAAAAGTTTGGTGAATGAAGGAATAGAAAGAAGATGTAAATGAGCCAATGAAAGAAGTGTGGCCAGTGCTAATCAGAGACGAGACACTGACATCAGAATAAGGCAACTGAAGCAGCCTGTGGCCCCTGCTGTCACTCATGGACATGGCTGCAGGCTGAGACCCACTGACAGTCTGTGAGGGCACCGAGAGTGAGAGGTAGTCACTCTCCCTGGGGCACGGGTTCTGAGGCACTCGTCTGAATCTGGAATCCAGATACACATCTTCCAAACTTACCTTGACTCTGTGCCTTTAAACCTTCCCCGGGTCCACGAATTCCCCTGGTCATTTGTCTAGGTCCTTCTGGACTTTGCCTTCTGCAGATGCAGCATGACATAGTGGCCAGGGCATTGGCTTTGGCGGCTGGGAGAGTTGAGTTCAAATCCCCGCCTGGCAAGGCCACTTATTAGCCTGTAAGTGGGCAGGTGAGTTAACCCTACGCTGTGAGGAGAAGGCTCCCTGGGGCATGGGTTCTGAGGCACTCATCTGAATCTGGAATCCAGATACACATCTGCTTCCAAACTTACCTTGACTCTGTGCCTTTAAACCTTCTCTCCCTGGGGCACGGGTTCTGAGGCACTCGTCTGAATCTGGAATCCAGATACACATCTTCCAAACTTACCTTGACTCTGTGCCTTTAAACCTTCCCCGGGTCCACGAATTCCCCTGGTCATTTGTCTAGGTCCTTCTGGACTTTGCCTTCTGCAGATGCAGCATGACATAGTGGCCAGGGCATTGGCTTTGGCGGCTGGGAGAGTTGAGTTCAAATCCCCGCCTGGCAAGGCCACTTATTAGCCTGTAAGTGGGCAGGTGAGTTAACCCTACGCTGTGAGGAGAAGCAGGACTCCTAAAGCCTCCGCTATTGGCTAGGGTGCTGAGTAAAGGCTCAACAATGCCAGTTCCCTTCCCATGTCCTGAGGACGCACAGCCAATGTTTCTCCAAGGCCAGAGAGAAAATCACTGGTAGATCCAGGATTAAACCTGGGTCCCCTGTTCACACTCTGCAGACCTCTACATGAAGATACTTTCACCTACGTGGGCATGAAAGATTAACTAGCTCAGACTTTCCCGGTGAGTGCCCATTGGATGACTTACTTCACAGTTGAAAATCTAAAATTAAATTTATGAAGACAGCTCTCCACTTTCAACCATGCTGCTTGCAAAAGAGTGATCCCTGAAGTTTTAGAATCATGACATCTTTGCTGCTATAAATTTTCCCAGCTGTGAGTAAACCTATGAAAAGCCAACGCCCACTCATCTCCATATCCCAAGCCTTTTGGTTGGTCTCGTGGGACTCCACCTGAACATCATATCTGTTATATCTGCTTCCTTCTTAAAGGCTCAAATGCCAGTTCCCTTCCCATGTCCTGAGGACACACAGCCAATGTTTCTCCAAGGCCACAGAGAAAATCACTGATAGATCCAGGATTAAACTTAGGTCCCCTGTCCACGCTCTGCAGACCTCTACATGAAGATACTTTCACCTGAGGTGGGCATGAAAGATTAACTAGCTCAGACTTTCCCAGTGAGTGCCCATTTGATGACTTCACAGTTTAAAATCTAAAATTAAATTTATGAAGACAGCTCTCTACTTTCAACCATGCTGCTTGCAAAAGAGTGATCCCTGAAGTTTTAGGATCATGACATCTTTGCTGCTATAAATTTTCCCAGCTGTGAGTAAACCTATGAAAAGCCAACGCCCACTCATCTCCATATCCCAGGCCTTTTGGTTGGACTCTACTCTATGTCAGGTTCTGCGTTCTTGCAAACAAATCCAGGAAATAGGTATTATCATATCCAATTACAGAGGATGAACCGGAGGCTGAGAGAGCTGAGGCATTTGGTCCGATAACAGATGACTGGTAATTAGTTGAGCCAGGATGCCAGTCTCGCCATATCCCTTTCTCTGAGTCCATGATGTGTCTTCCTCATTTCACCTCCTTCCTGGTTAAATCAGAAGACTGGTACCACAATTCCTCACACCCTCAGAGTGGAAAGGGGCTCACTCTAATTTGCAGGCTTTGGGTTCCCCCACTGAGAAATGCTTGGTTGGATGAGTGACCTCTAAGGAGCTTTCTCCTATAGATGAAGAACCGCCGTGAACTTCATCAGGGCTGTCACTGCTCTTCCGTAAACAATTGAAACAGTTGCCAGTAATCCTGAGGAGGAAATGAGTTTGCTGATGGATACGGTTCCGTCCTGACTTGGGGATAAACAAGAGGAATCTTAATCTCTTTCTACATTTGGTTAAATATCACAAAGCCTTGTGCAAATTAGACTTGGGACCCAAGCCTGGCTGCTCTGCTCTGGGTTTGATTTCCTGTAGCACCTGCTGCCTGCCCTTCTCATTGCACAGGTTTATCCTGAGAACAGCCACATGCTCAGCCTTAAACACAGCCTTTCGGGCCTCTCTGGACCCCGAGGCCCAGGAGGCCTGAGGTTGAAATGAGCTGAGGCTTAGCTCTGTAACGAAAGGACTGAGAGGTTGGAGCAGACCCACAAAGGTCAGCTCTCCGGATCGGGCAGTGCTTGGATGAGAAGGCTCCGCTCAGAGCTCAGACAAGATAGATTCTGCCTCGGTGGGATGAAGAACTCCTTTTCTCTGCAGGCAGTAAGTGGAGCCAGCTAGATATCAGAGGTGTCAGAGATACGCAGGAGGTGGGAGAACAGAAACACATTCAGGAAAGGGAGAGCCACATGCACAGAGGATGGAGAACTTCGAAAGGAATGATATTAAGATGGCAATGGAGCAGACCCACAAAGGTCAGCTCTCGGATTGGGCAGTGCTTGGATGAGAAGGCTCCGCTAAGGGCTCAGAGGAGATAGATTCTGCCTCGGTGGGGTGAAGAACTCCTTTTCTTTGCAGGCAGTAAGTGGGGCCAGCTAGATATCAGAGGTGTCAGAGATACGCAGAAGGTGGGAGAACAGAAACACATTCAGGAAAGGGAAAGCCACATGCACAGTGGATGGAGAACTTCGAAAGGAATGATATTAAGATGGCATTTGACTAAAAGATGCGGGACCATCCATATCTTACCAAGACCCAACCAGTCATGCCTCCCCACAGGGTCCTCAAGGCAAATGTATACACAGAGGAAGAGAGTGGAATCAGCAAAAGTGCATGCTTTCTTCATCTGCAACTTTGGCTCTAAACCCCAACATGGAGCTCTAGGTAGAGCTGTTCGTACCGAACGTAAAGGTAGCCTGGGCCTAGACTCAGAGCCCTCGGAGTGGTTGATGTTAGCACTGGCCAACAGAAGTATAATACAAGCCACATGTGTAATGTTTTGTTTTCTAACAGCCACATTTAATTGGCAGAGACACAAGAGAAATCACTTCTAACCATATATTTTATTTAACCTCAGATATCTAAAATACCTCAACATGTAATCAACTTCAACCTGTAATCAATATAAAAGTTATTAACAAGATAGTTTACATTCTCTTTTGTACAAAGTTTTCAAAGTACAGTGTGTGTTTGTACTGAGAGCTCCTCTTGGTTATTTATCAATGGAAGTCCTCGGTCTGCATTTAGATTTCATAGACATGACAGTTGAGAATCTAAGCTTACAGACCAATTTGTTCCAAACATACTTAAGTCTTCCAATAACGGAATCTAGTATGTTTTTTGATTTAAATGTAAATTAATTAAAATTAAATAAAGTGTAAAACTCAGATACTTGGTCACAGCAACCCATATTTTATTTTCTCAATAGCCAATGATCATTACCATAGATTTCATAGACATGACAGTTGAGAATCTAAGCTTACAGACCAATTTGTTCCAAACATACTTAAGTCTTCCAATAACGGAATCTAGTATGTTTTTTGATTTAAATGTAAATTAATTAAAATTAAATAAAGTGTAAAACTCAGATACTTGGTCACAGCAACCCATATTTTATTTTCTCAATAGCCAATGATCATTACCACCATTTATTTTCTCAATGTGGCTAGTGGCTACCATATTGGGCAGCTCAAGTCTATATCGTTGCCTAATATCTGACTGTAGCCCTCCCCCCCCCGACAAGATAGATTCTGCCTCGGTGGGATGAAGAACTCCTTTTCTCTGCAGGCAGTAAGTGGAGCCAGCTAGATATCAGAGGTGTCAGAGATACGCAGGAGGTGGGAGAACAGAAACACATTCAGGAAAGGGAGAGCCACATGCACAGAGGATGGAGAACTTCGAAAGGAATGATATTAAGATGGCATTTGACTAAAAGATGCGGGACCATCCATATCTTACCAAGACCCAACCAGTCATGCCTCCCCACAGGGTCCTCAAGGCAAATGTATACACAGAGGAAGAGAGTGGAATCAGCAAAAGTGCATGCTTTCTTCATCTGCAACTTTGGCTCTAAACCCCAACATGGAGCTCTAGGTAGAGCTGTTCGTACCGAACGTAAAGGTAGCCTGGGCCTAGACTCAGAGCCCTCGGAGTGGTCGATGTTAGCACTGGCCAACAGAAGTATAATCAAGCCACGTGTGTAATGTTTTGTTTTCTAACAGCCACATTTAATTGGCAGAGACACAAGTGAAATCACTTCTAACCATATATTTTATTTAACCTCAGATATCTAAAATACCTCAACATGTAATCAACTTCAACCTGTAATCAATATAAAAGTTATTAACAAGATAGTTTACATTCTCTTTTGTACAAAGTTTTCAAAGTACAGTGTGTGTTTGTACTGAGAGCTCCTCTTGGTTATTTATCAATGGAAGTCCTCGGTCTGCATTTAGATTTCATAGACGTGACAGTTGAGAATCTAAGCTTACAGACCAATTTGTTCCAAACATACTTAAGTCTTCCAATAACGGAATCTAGTATGTTTTTTGATTTAAATGTAAATTAATTAAAATTAAATAAAGTGTAAAACTCAGATACTTGGTCACAGCAACCCATATTTTATTTTCTCAATAGCCAATGATCATTACCATATTTTATTTTCTCAATGTGGCTAGTGGCTACCATATTGGGCAGCTCAAGTCTATATCGTTGCCTAATATCTGACTGTAGCCCTCCCCCCCCCCAGAGGAGGTGGTGACTCAGATTTACAGCCCCTGAGATTAGCCAGCAAAGGGAGTTCAGAGGCTGAGGCTCTGAGCCTCAGGTAAGAGACAGATCTCCAAACCCAATCCTAAGAACTTGAGTAGTTTCTCTTTTGAGATCAGACTTTCAGCTTCTGCAGAACTAGATAAAGGAGAATACTAACGATGCCTATACATTGAGTTTATACTCTGTGGCATTGTATTTGAAGCTTTTTATTACTCAGAGAGGTCGAGTGACTTGTCCAAGGTGACACAGCAGGTAAAGGTCAGGTCCAAGATTCAAAACTGAGTTTGTTGAACCCTAACACTGATGCGGCCCTGCCTCCCCTGGCATGGCCAATGCCACAGCCCCAGCCTTAGAACTGACAAACTGTGGTGATGCCTGAGCCTGCACTTAATCTGCCTGTCATGGTTATGGCCAAATGAGAGGAAGATGTAATTTCAGAGGCTGCCCTTGGCTTACCAGTCTTTGACCACATCCAGAATTAATGGCGTTCTCAGCAAAGAGCATGAATGCAATTATTATCTTGGAATGAATGTATCTCCGCTTTATTGTCACAGCTTCCCAGCTCTTCCTAAAAGCCTTCGGAGGCTGACTTCATGCTGGACCCAGCATCTGCCCAGCCTCTAATGGATCTGAGCCTTGTTCATTAGGCAGCTTGCCAATTAGCAGTTGAAAGGGGGCGGGGGGAGGAAGAAGGCGACAAAAGCCTACCGTTGAGCTAAAAGGTTAACTTGTAGTGCTTTTAAAATACCCAACCACTGACTAAATTGTACTAACATCAATGCAAATGTGAGGGAATGGCTTTGCCCATCTCTATGCCTCCCTCTTTCCCGGAACTGGAGGCATCTCTCCCCCTTCCTTCTGCAAAGTGCTCTCAGGAAAGGGTAACACTTAGACCACAGGCTCCAAAGAGCACTTTACCTGGTCTTTTCTTAAATAGATGTGGCTCCTGACCTCACAGGCTCCCACCCAGCACAGCTGAGCCTGGTCAAGTGGACCCTGAGTGATAAGGCGACCGGAGACTGCCTGCCACCTAGACCTGGATTCAACCGTGTGAGGAAAACAGGGTCTTGGACGGCATGCCGGGTTTTAGGTGCTGTGAATAATTCTAAACCCAGTAGAACAAACACCAACCAAGGGCTAGCCCAGGAGGAAGCTGGGGCGGCAGAAGGAATTAGGGGAAGCGGAGCAGAAACTAACATGAAGATATGCTTGTAATGAGGTAGTCATTAGGATATTGTCTTTGGAGTGGGGCATCTCAATCTTGGCACTGTTGACATTTTAGTCGGAATAACTTCTTCTGGGGGTTGGGGGGCTGTCCTGTGCATTGTAGGATGTTTAGCAGCATCTTCAGCCTCCGTCCACTAGATGTCAGTAATAAGCCCTCCACACCCCCCTAAATTGTGACAACAAAAAACGTTTCCAGAAATTGCCAATGTCCCCTGGTTAGGAACCACTGATCTAGAGCCACACCAGTCTTCAGATCCAAGCCTGTGACTAACTATGGGTGACCTGGACTGGCCCCTTCACCCCTCTAAACCACAGTTCTCACTTCTATCAAATGAGAATACTTATGTCAGGTGCTGTGAGATAATAGATGCAAAGGGTTTATGCCCCACCAGTGTGGCTCAATCAACCCAGGAACCAAGAAGTCAATGGTTGGATTCCCGGTCAGGGCACATGTCCAGGTTGCAGGTTTGATCCCCAGTAGGGGATGTGCAGGAGGCAGCCAATAGATGATGTTTCTCTCTCACTCATCTCTCTATCCTTCTTCCTTCCTCTCTCTCTAAAAATCAATAAAAAATAAATTAAAAAATAGATGCAAAGGGTTTAGTAAAAATAAAGGCTAGTTAGTTTAGGTGAAGAGTTTAGGATATACGGTCAGGGCACATGTCCAGGTTTCGGGTTCGATCCCCAGTAGGGGATGTGCAGGAGGCAGCCAATAGATGATGTTTCTCTCTCACTCATCTCTCTATCCTTCTTCCTTCCTCTCTCTCTAAAAATCAATAAAAAAGAAATTTAAAAAATAGATGCAAAGGGTTTATTAAAAATAAAGGCTAGTTAGTTTAGGTGAAGAGTTTAGGATATACTTTTCAATCACCAAAATAAGTCTGTTTTGCAGTAGAGTGTTATTATTCCCATCGGGGAAGATCGTATTTTCCTAATGTGGCTGCAGCAGTCCTTCCATCCCACATGCTGTTCCCAACCAGCCCCTGCTGCTCTCCCATCAGGAGGAGGATTCTGTGTCCGGGGACCCTTGTGACTGCCTTAATGAAAAGAATGAAGTGGAAGGGATGCTGTGTGCTCCCTCAGCTTCCCCTGGCTCTCCCTGCGACACCAGCTTGGGAGCCCTGAGCCATCCCATAAGAAACCTGGTTCCCCAGAAGTCACATGCTAGGCAGACCATGTGACGGGACCATATAGAGACAGAGAGAGAGATGTCCGAGGAGCCCCAGCACCCAGCCCTGACTGCTTGAGTCTCCCCAGCCCAGGTGCCAGACCTGTGGGTGAATGAAGCTGCTGCTGACACTAGCCCCAGCCTGCAGGCTGCCCCCAGTGGACGCTGAGTAGAGCAGAGATGAACTTTCCCCACTGAACCCGGCCCTGATTGTGGATTCTTGAGCAAAGTAAATGTTGTTTTAAGCATTTAGTTGGTTTTGGTTTATTGCACAAAAATAAATAACTATAGCAACCATTTGACAGGTGAAAAAGCTCTCAGGACATTATATCGCCAGTGAGTATCCAGGCTAGACCTCGAACCAGGGAGCGCCTGCCTCTGAAATGGCACTGTTTTCCTCTCACAATGACTTGCTCCCACGGTGGCAAGGGGGTGTCCTGAGAGGTGGGACTCTGGGACTCAGCAGAGGACAGCACCCAGAAGGCCTGTGAACAGGTCAGCTACACTGAACTCAGCCCATCTGAACTCAGAGGAGAGGTGCCTGGCCAGCGTATCTCGGGCAGTTAAGGAATCCCCCAAACAGAACAAAACAGAAGATTCCTTTCAAAACAGAAGCACAGGCCAGGGCAGGCCAGCATCAAAAGGGTGTTTCAGAGCACAAGGCTGTTCAAATCCCAAGTGCCTCGGAGACGGGTGCATCTTGGACTAGTGGTTCTCAGCCCCCAACACACACACACACACACACACACACACACACACACACACACACACGTATGTGTGTGTCTCCTGGAGAACTGCTAAAAATCTCAGTGTTCAGAGTCGTAGGCCATCAGACCTTCGGGGTGGAACTCAGGCATCAGTGTTGTTAGGGCTGCCTCAGGTGACTCTAGGGTGCAGCCAGGCTGCTTTGGGGCTGGGATGGGAAGAGGCTGTAGGTCAGGCCGGTTCAGAGCTGTTGTCCATGCTGTGAGCCAGTGACAATGCTAGGAGCGCAGGCAGGCCGCAGAGCCAGGAAAGACAAGGTTTGAGCATTAGCTACAATTGCCGGTTTGCTTTATGGCTCTGCAAGGTGAATTAAAACTCAAACTTCATTTGGCTTCCAGGGAAGATGAGGATTCAGCAGTACAGGCTCTGTTTATAAGCTCACTGGCACAACTCTGTCTGATGCACAGGCATGACTGTCGGCAGATGGGAGTCTTGCTTCTGCTGCGGGGAGGAGGGCGGGAGGGGAGCTCTCTCTGCAGCCGGTGGGTGGGTGCCAGGACTGTCCCCCCCGATGATACTGAGAGGGGACGGTCAGCTGAGGACCACCCTTGACTGTCCTCACCTGATGCCTGAAGTAGGTCAGCAACAGCCGACAACACCTCTGTGCTACATACCATTGTTTGTAGATGAAGAAACTATAGACCCTTCCCGCTAGGAGGTCAGAGTACACATTCACATCAGCACACAAAGACATAGCCCAGGGCAGTGCCATTAGGCCTGTGGGGGCTGGCCTGGACTTGAATTCTGGCCCCTCTGTGGACATGGGCGTGAGGAATTATTCAATCTCTCCAAGCTTCAGTTGCCTCTTTGGGCAATTCAGAATAGTCATAATATTCTCAGTATGAAATGAGCAAACATACAGGGGTGAACAAAAGTAGGTTTACAGTTGTAATACAAGAAATACTATTAATAAATAATAATGCAAGAATAAACTTCACATACTCACAACCGTAAACCTACTTTGCCCACCCCTCTGTGATCTACCAGCATGTGAAGGACACTGATAATGTGTGCTGCATTCATTTGCTCATTCTTGCTTTCATTCATGCCTTCATGCTTTTCTCATTCATCTCCTTTTCCCCTTCACTCCACTTTACCTCCTCTTTTTTTTTGGAATGTGAAGAGTGAGAAGCAGGCGCCCTGGAAAGAAACCCATAGCAATGCGTTAGATTAGAAGCTTCTCCATCTGTCTAAACTCCCTCACCCCCTTTCCCTGGTGAGCTCCTACTCAGGAGACAACATCTATGTCATCTGAACTGACAAGATGTGTCATAGCACATCTATGCTCTCAAAGCCCTCCGTCATCTCCTCCAACTGTGTGGGAGCCCCTCCCCTCTGTCCCCATACCTCTGTGCTTCCCTCTGTAATAACATCCATCACACTGGACCATGAGGGCCCATACACATGTCTATCCTCTCCATAGGCTGTGAGCACTGAATACAATTTCTGTTGACTAAATTATGCAATAGACTGGTGTCACTTCCCTTCTCTGGACCTCAGTTTCCCTGTCTGTGAAATGAAGGGGTTGGAATAGCTGTGTTCTAGGAACAGCCCAGCTGTAGTGGTCCATCTCCCTGTGGAGCTAGAGAGCAACAAGAGGAAAGAGAGAAAACCCACACAAACCAGTAAACTTAGGAAGCGGTAATGAGCTGGCACCAAGTCATCCCTAAGGGATGCAAGTGAACTTGACCTTGGTGTGATCAAGTGAGCAGGGCAGTGCCAATAGGCCTGTGGAGGAAGCTTGCCAGGCAGCCATGGTCAAGGTTGTTCAAGGGGGGACAGGTGGGTCAGAGGAATTCAGGTTCTCTAAAGAGGGACAGGTAAAGTCCAGACCTTTTCAGGAGCCAGAGCCAAGGAGAAGCCGGACCTATGGCTGGGTGGGCTGGAAAAGGGTTGGGGTAAAGAGTCAAGATCCAGGACCTTCATGAGCCATGCTGGAGGCTGATATCCAGAAACAGTGTGCTGTCCGCAGCAGTGGGAACAGGCCTCAGATTGGACCAGCCAGGAGTGTGCACGCTACCCGAGTCTGAAGCTCTCCAGGTGGCCTCTGTCTTGCCAGGTACCTGGGGAAATTTAAGAGCTGGGCAGGGAGGGAGCCTGTGAGGATGGGGGTGGGGCTCTGCAGACCCCACTGTGGGGAGCTGGGGTATTGAGAGGAACGGAGGCCTGAGATGGCCAATATCTCAGGGGAACATACTCAACTCACAGCCCTGCAAAACCGTCCCCCGAGAAACACGCTTTCCCAGAGCACAACTCTGCTGTCACACCCCAGCGCTGGCCCATGCATGGCCCTCACCCCAACTCTTACCCTGACACACACTGACAAGACCCCCCCTCAGAGACTCACAGACACACATGCCCTTCTTATGCATTTGGTTGACATTCATGAAACATCTCTGTGCTACAATCCATTGTTTGTAGATGAAGAAACTATAGACCCTTTCTGCTAGGAGGTCAGAGTACACATTCACATCAGCACACGAAGACATAGCCCAGGGCAGTGCCATTAGGCCTGTGGGGGAAGCTCACCAGGCAGCAGTGGTCAAGGTTGTTCAAGGGGGCACAGGCGGGTCAGAGGAATTCAGGTCTAATGCACATACGCCCACCTGTTTATGGATCCCCGTACATCCGCACAGGGGCACACACACAGCAGATTGTGTGTGGTTATGCGTGCACACACCTGCACACGGGGGGCCACCCACGGACAGAATCCCAATGGACGAGCAAATGGAGCCTGTGGGCTCCCATCCACCTTGGCTTAGTCAGCAGGTTGTAGAATTTGTTCATCCTCTTCCCATTTGCATGTCCAATGTAGAAGCATTGCTCTGCCCCTATTCCCGCCAGAGAAGCCTTCCAGGTCTTTTATAGGGACATTACTTTATGGCAACATTGTTAGCTGACATTTATGGGGATTTAATCAATAAATTAGATGCTGCTTGTAATGATGCATGGCTGGCTTATAGTTGCTTAAGAGCCCTAAGAACTCAAGCCCCAGATGGGAAGTTTTAGACCTCGCTTCCTCCCGCC
>NW_005369902.1:1717872-1728647 GCF_000412655.1 Myotis brandtii
ATGAGCCATGCTGGAGGCTGATATCCAGAAACAGTGTGCTGTCCGCAGCAGTGGGAACAGGCCTCAGATTGGACCAGCCAGGAGTGTGCACGCTACCCGAGTCTGAAGCTCTTCAGGTGGCCTCTGTCTTGCCAGGTTCCTGGGGAAATTTAAGAGCTGGGCAGGGAGGGAGCCTGTGAGGATGGGGGTGGGGCTCTGCAGACCCCACTGTGGGGAGCTGGGGTATTGAGAGGAACGGAGGCCTGAGATGGCCAATATCTCAGGGGAACATACTCAACTCACAGCCCTGCAAAACCGTCCCCCGAGAAACACGCTTTCCCAGAGCACAACTCTGCTGTCACACCCCAGCGCTGGCCCATGCATGGCCCTCACCCCAACTCTTACCCTGACACACACTGACAAGACCCCCCTCAGAGACTCACAGACACACATGCCCTTCTTATGCATTTGGTTGACATTCATGAAACACCTCTGTGCTACATACCATTGTTTGTAGATGAAGAAACTATAGACCCTTCCCGCTAGGAGGTCAGAGTACACATTCACATCAGCACACAAAGACATAGCCCAGGGCAGTGCCATTAGGCCTGTGGGGGAAGCTCACCAGGCAGCAGTGGTCAAGGTTGTTCAAGGGGGGACAGGCGGGTCAGAGGAATTCAGGTCTAATGCACATACGCCTACCTGTTTATGGATCCCCGTACATCCGCACAGAGGCACACACACAGCAGATTGTGAGTGGTTATGCATGCACACACCTGCACACAGGGGGCCACCCATGGACAGAATCCCAGTGGACGAGCAAATGGAGTCTGTGGGCTCTCATCCACCTTGGCTTAGTCAGCAGGTTGTAGAATTTGTTCATCCTCTTCCCATTTGCATGTCCAATGTAGAAGCATTGCTCTGCCCCTATTCCCGCCAGAGAAGCCTTCCAGGTCTTTTATAGGGACATTACTTTATGGCAACATTGTTAGCTGACATTTATGGGGATTTAATCAATAAATTAGATGCTGCTTGTAATGATGCATGGCTGGCTTATAGTTGCTTAAGAGCCCTAAGAACTCAAGCCCCAGATGGGAAGTTTTAGACCTCGCTTCCTCCCGCCGCACGCTACCCGAGTCTGAAGCTCTTCAGGTGGCCTCTGTCTTGCCAGGTTCCTGGGGAAATTTAAGAGCTGGGCAGGGAGGGAGCCTGTGAGGATGGGGGTGGGGCTCTGCAGACCCCACTGTGGGGAGCTGGGGTATTGAGAGGAACGGAGGCCTGAGATGGCCAATATCTCTGGGGAACATACTCAACTCACAGTCCTCCAAAACATTCCCCCGAGAAAGACGCTTTCCCAGAGCACAACTCTACTGTCACACCCACCGCTGGCCCATGCATGGCCCTCACCCCAACTCTTACCCTGACACACACTGACAAGACCCCCCCTCAGAGACTCACAGACACACATGCCCTTCTTATGCATTTGGTTGACATTCATGAAACATCTCTGTGCTACAATCCATTGTTTGTAGATGAAGAAACTATAGACCCTTCCCGCTAGGAGGTCAGAGTACACATTCACATCAGCTGGATGCTCTGCAGAGCCCACCACCCTCCCACCACCGAGCTCTGCCACACACGCAGCCTTAGGAGCCAACAGGGGCACAGAAAGCTTCGGTCACAGAGGAAAGCGGCTGTTCTAGGCAATGGCTGTCTTGGAAACACAAAATGTGAAGTGTGCAAGTGTCACGTGTCAGATCATCTTTCATCTGCATCTCCTTATTACTAGCAAAAAGGACACACCCCTTTAAAAAAACCCGGCTGAGTGTTGGCGCTCTGGGGCTGGGTTTTATTTCTTTCAGAGAGTGGGCTTGTGGACCGTTTTGGGGCAATGGATGTCACGTCATCCTTGCTAAGACAGAGTTTGCAGCTGAGTGGCTCAGGCCACTTGCCCTTTGAGGAAACAGAAGTTCCTTCCACCCTGGTGAACGTCAGTAACATCCAGGCTGGGCTCTCTGCTCAGCACACTCCTCTCCGGCATCTCTACCGATCCAGTCTCACGGGCCTTTCAAGGACCACCCAGCAGTCATTGTCCTATGAGGGCTTCCCATGATGGGAGCCTCCTAGTGATGCTCTCTGTCCTACATCAGGCTTCCAGGTCTCCAGAGATTGCCCATCAAGGATGCCATTGGCCTTGGCAATAGACTAGGACATCAGCAGCCTGGTCAGGAGAATAGACAGGGCACACAAGAAACCCCTCCCAACTTCTGAGTCATGTCGGTTTGAGTCCAGAGAGTGAGAAGACCCTGGGAAGTCCCATCAGTCCGGCCCAGGAGGCCCGAGCCTGGTCAGAGGTGTAGTCTGAAGGGGGAGCATGTTGGTTCCAGGAGGGCCCGGGGAGAAAACCCCGAGGTCCTAAGGAAAGGGAGTCTGTTCTAAGCCTGATGTGGGTAAATCTAATCTCATTAAACCATCCACGTTACAGTCTCACACAGTCTCATAGGGGCTTTCTCTCTCAGTCATGTCCACATCCCTCTTGGGGACACACAGAATTTCTGATGCCCTTCTGAGCCTGCCTAGGGCGCAGGAATATTGAGGGGTTTGATTCAGGGTCTTTCTGCCCAGGCTGTATTATTTGTCTCTCTGCCACCCCAGGCTGGATCAATGTGAGGAAACCAGAGCATCCTGCTCACTTTCCCAGGCAACCCTCCCCTCCCTGGAAGCAATCACAGGTTCCCTCAGGCCTCCCGAGTGCTCCCACATCCTGATCTCTTGCTCTCCTCTCGAGTCTCTCTTCCTCCAGATGATGGACAGGCAGCGGGGAGTGGCCCTGGGAGAGTTTCTTTGTTGTCTAGGACAAGATGTGTGCTCTTGACACCCTAGGGTGTTTTTTTTTATTCCCTTCATAGTTATTGTCACATTGATTTCAAGAGTCTGTGATGAAATTCAAAAACTGGCCATTGACTCCATGACAGGGCGTTGCTGCCAGAGTAGCCCTGCCTCAGAGGTGGCTGGTGAAGGATGCTCTGGTCATGCGGTCTCTCGGGGAGGGGTGGGTGCGGGAAGGCAGGCGTGACACTGAACACTTGGAGCAGAAATACGTCTGTGAACGCCTCACAGTATCAGCCTGTCTCACGGAGAAGAAACGAAACCTTACAATAAAGGGCTTTCTGTGGAATGATGGAAGTGTGTCCAGCGTGGTGCAGGGACAGAGACAAAGGGACACCTGACCCATAGGGGGCTGGGGAAGAGGTAATGGAAGCTTCATTGAGGGGGCAAGGGACCCACAGCTGAGCCTTGAAGGATGAGTAGGAGTTAGTCAAGCTGACCGGGGACAACATGTATAGTGGCATGGAGGTGGCAGTACAGGAATAAACATTGGAGCTGTCAGTCAGGTCAGCGGCTACATATCAGAGTTCCAGCCGCACCACTTCCCCTACGGGCAACCTCAGGTGAGTTGCTTCACCTCCCCCAGCTTCAGCTCCTTCATTAGGAAAATGACAGTCCCCCTGGGAGGGCGAGTTGAGCAGACCCGGCCTCAGGTTCTGAAGCAGATGTGAGAGCAGACCCTCCCTGCTGTGTGGTAAATCCTGAGACCGGTTTGGGTTCCTCGGAAATGCGTGCTGTGATCTATTAGTGATGTCTGCCAATGTGCAGAGGAACAAGAAACAAACACAGGCCAAATCTTCAGCGTTCACAGGCTAGTGACTATTAGGGACTCAGTATTAGCTATTGGGCATGAAGTGAGACAGTGCCTATAAAATTATTTCTCATGCTGCTTGGCACAGGGGGCACTATGATGAATGAATCCTCTCCTCTCTAGGAGGTGTTTGGTCCAATGATCACTGAGCAAAGGGTGAACTCCTGCCTGACATTCGTGGGAACCCACGCAGTCTGCCTGGATCCAGGCCCCCTGCCTCCCCTTCTCCGTCCCCACGGGGCTCCGCACTGAACTGAGGTGGAGGACCCAGGTGACATAGGGAAGAGAGGGGCTGAGGCAGGCGGCCAAGGAGTCGGGCAATGGACTTTAATGGTGGGTAATTGCTTTCCCAATTGGCCTTCAAGTCGGAATAATCTCATTACATGAGCTACTGAACCTTGTGACTGGGCCTGAGAAAATGGTGTTCCATGAATCTATTTGTTTTCATAGAGGCCTGTGAGATTTACACACCTTCCTCCAAGGAAGCTTTTCTGCGGAGGGACTCCCACTTCCTGGCCTGTCCTGAGCCTGGGACAGGAGAGCCAGGGGCATGGGAGTCATCAGTTTTTGCCATATGTTAATTCTTCAGTGCGTGCCCTTAGACACTTTTTATGTGAAAACATCTGTTTTTCTCCTGCCCTGAAAGGAAAGGTCCCAGGACGTGGCCTCTAACTCGTGCCCTTTGAAGCCACTTGAGTTCTCTGTGGCGGGGTTCCCCAGTCTGCCCCGTGGTGGCGGCACCTGTTCGAATGGCCTCACAGAGCTGTTGTGAGAATCGAAGGAGCTCCGAAGTCACCTCGAGGAGGAGGTGGGGAGCAGCTCTAAAGCAGTGCTGTGTTCATACCAGGGCTCCCCACATTGGGCTGCATATTGGACTCAGCTGGGATCTTCAAAAGCTATTAAAGTCTGGGCCCCCCCAGACATTCTGATATAATCGGGTATGGGGTATGACTCGAGCATCGAGATTTTTAAAAGCTCCCTGAGTGAGTCTGATGTGCAGCAAAGTGTGGGAACCACTAGGACAGACTAGGGCTTTCTTTTGCCTTCCCCACAACAGCTACCTCCAAATTCCCCTAAAATGTCAAGAGATGCCCCCTGCCAGAAACATCTTAAGACTCTGTTTGGCACTCTGCCAAGAACATTCTCCACGCTCCCCCATAAACTGCCTCCTAATGAACCATGAATGAGCTTTAAAAAATATCTCACAAGCCAGACTGTACGAGTGATGTTTTTCCCAAATGCACGGATTTAGTTCACCTGTGAGAATTAAAAAGCAGCAGGCCAATGTCTGTGCTCAGGAAGCTAAATCTACAGTCCTTTCCTCATTAGCCTCTACCTCCTTCCCCCCTTCCCCGGAAGGGGGCTCAGTTTCCAAGTGGATGTGAGAGCAGTTCTTACTTTGTGGAGAAGAATTCCGAGAGCTAGTTTGGGTTCAGCAGGAACGTGTGCTGCGATCTATTAGTGATGCCTGCATGTGTGCAGAAATGGGAGGAACAACATCATATCAGCTATTTAGCATTCATACACAAATGAAGTCTGTAGCCAACTTTCTGCTGTGGGGTGGCAGCTGCCATTTCTTCTTCAACGTGAACATG
This sequence comes from Myotis brandtii, assembly GCF_000412655.1. Lineage (NCBI taxonomy): Eukaryota > Metazoa > Chordata > Mammalia > Chiroptera > Vespertilionidae > Myotis > Myotis brandtii. The sequence goes on from NW_005369902.1 coordinate 1,723,147, forward strand.
TCAGACCTAAGCTTTTAGGGGGTCCCTGCTATATTACATAGGCTTCTGGAGGATCAGGGTTAACTATACACTCATGTCCACTCATGAGATCTGTGTGCACAATGGATGTATAAACCCACTAATACATAAGAGAGGAAAGAGAGAAACCTTGTGTTCATCCTTTTTTTATATCCAAGCCCTCTCACCCTTTCTTCCCTTAGTCCCAAAGGCTGCTGATGGCAAAGGCTGGGTCAATCACTCTATCTTAGGGCAAGCTTTAGTTAATACTCTCAGAGGTGTGTACATGAGACACCTGGGGAAGGGCACTATTCCTCACCTGTGAGCCACACTACTAGTTACTTCCTTAGTCCGAGCATCTACTGTAGTAGTCACCACCCTCTGGGTGCCCTTTGCCTCCCAGTTCATTCACACACAAAACACACACACTCCCCTGTGGTCCAGGCATAGAGCAGAGCTGAAGCACCAGTTTTAGAGCTCAGGGACCCCAGAGGCCTGCAGGTTGGTATTCAGGACTGGGCTGAGAGGCAGATCAATCCATCAGCAAGGCCAGTGCAGGGAGGAGAGTACAGCAAGAATGCACTAGGTCTAGCCGGTGTTGCTCAGTGGTTGAGCATAGATCCATGAACCAAGAAGTCACTGGTTCGATTCCCGGTTAGGGCACATGCCTGGGTTTCGGACTGCTTTCCCAGTAAGGGGCGTGCAGGAGGCAGCCGATAGATGATTCTTTCTCATCATTGATGTTTCTCTTCCTCTTCCTTCCTCTCTGAAATCAATAAAAATATACTTTTAAAAAAGAGTCATCTCCTTGGAGGGTTAAAAATGCAGCAGAGAAAGTGGATGCTGCATGGACATGCTCCCAGGAACAAACTTGAATATCAACTAAAATACAGAAAAACTTCCTGAATAATCAATGGAAAACTTGCAGGAGAGAACCCTGATCCCCAAGGACCGAAAGTGGAGACCATATAGAGACTGATTTATTTTGTATATTGTAAAAAATAAAGAAAGAAACAAAACAAAACAAAAGAAAAGAGTCATCTCCTTTAGAAAAAATTTTCTTAGCCTACCCTTTTCATTCATTTTCTCATTCATTTATTCATCCATTCATTATCCTTTTATTTAAAACCTATCATATACCACACATGACACTAGACACAAGCAGGGAGCAAAGTAGATGTGGACCCAAACCTCAGGGAACAAAGGGTGTCATGAGAAGGCCCATATTAAACCAGGATCCAGGCATGTAATGATATAATGACCACTTATACTGATAGATTTAAAGAAACAATACTGGGTACTGAGAGTGTATAACAGGGGTACTTAATTGGATTGTATCAAGGAGGACTTCTCTGAGGAAGTGACAGTTAAGTTTTGATCTGAAGGATGCAGAATGCTGACGACGATGGCATTGATTAGCATTATTGGGTACGTCCTCTCTTCCAGGTGCTTTCCAAGCATATTGTGTGTATTCGCTCATGTAACCTTCACAACAACCCTATGAGGTGGGTGCTCTTATGCCCATTTTACAGAGGAGGAAACTGAGGTGCTGAAAGGTGAACTAACTTACCCCAAATCACTTAGCTTAATAAGTAGGGGAGTTGGTATGTGGATACAGCCATCAGATTTCAGACCCCTTGTACTTAGAAGAAGAAAGAACATGTGTGAAGGACCTGGAAAAATGATAATAAGCAAAGAGGAGAGGGTATGGATGGGAGTGTACATGCTGAGCCCATGGGCCCTGGGAGGATTTTAAGATTTTGTTCTAAGTGTAATAGCCATCCATCTATCATAAGGGCTTGACTGAGACGGTGATATGGTTAGATTTGCAGGTTAAAAATTATATGGTTGCTTCAGTGAACAGGTGTGTGTGAGGAGGGGAGGCAGGGGTGTAAGATTAGAAGTGGGGACCTGAGTTAGAAGTCATTTTTGGTAGTTCGGGGGAAAAAAGGGGAGACAATGAGTGAGGGAGGAGAGGAAAGAGGGAAGGAGGCAGAGAGGAAGGGAGAAATAGAGACTGAACCACCTCCTCTGGCTTATCACGCCTCTTCTCTAGGCGTCTTGTATTGTAATGGATGGATGAAGTCCTCGTCTGTCCTGCCGGGTGGGCAGCTGCAGGAGAGGGTAGTTTTGTGCTGTTCTCCCATCTCTGTGTCAGCAGCGCCTAGCATGGGGCCTGCCACAAAACAGGTACCCAGCCACTGTTTGCTGACTGCCCGAGTGAATTATGAACGAAAGACTTAATGATGGTGAGCCACCGCCTGTAGCTATCCAGAATCTACCTCAATCGCTGCCACAGGCTCAGGACCCAGAACCTTCCTCCAAACCAGTGTCTGCTCCCACACAAACAACCGCTGATTTAATGACATCGGTACGAAGGACCCCTCTGGCTGGGCGCCTGGCATCCCGTGGGGAAAACAAGGAGTTGGTGGCGTGTTCCCACATTTCCCTGGAGTGGAGGGGAGGCGCTGTCTGTGGCTGCCTTGGCAGGCTGTGGTTTCCTCCTGCCTCGGAGCCGCTGGTGAAGCAGATGTGTGGGCAAGGCGGCCAGCTTTTCCTTTCAGGTGGAGAGGGCTGCCTTGTCAGCAAATCAAATTGGCTCTCGGATTTAGAACGTAATATTTAGCACGGTGGTGACAGTGTGCAAACATGACATGGCATCTTGGGTGTTCTGCAGATGCCGTAACTGTTGTTAAAACACAAGGCTTCTTGAGCGGAACTGTGGGCAGAAAGCTTCCAACTGGAACCGGCTCAGATGCCGACTCTGACAGCCAGAGAGCCACCGGGGCTAGTGTTGGCGAGAGACACAGGCTCCTTTGGCAGGAGAACCCCATCTGGGACGCAGGGAAACCAGAAAGCCGGCTTTCATGGTGGAGGGTCCCTGAAGATGGCAGAGGGGAGCAGGATTATTCAAACAGCCTGTGCTTGACACCAGATTTAGGGATGGAGAGACTAGCATTGCTGAAGCCCTCACTGCAATAACCTTTAAGGAGCAGGCTCCCTAACATGTTATAATAAGATTCTTTGGGCAAAAATGCATGCAATTTTCAGTAACCTATTGATGGAACAAAGCAGGAGTTGGTCGACTATGGCCCACCGGCCAAATCAGCCTGCTGCCTACTTTGCTATGGCCGGTGAGCTAAGAATGCCTTTTATACTTTTTAAATGGTTGAAAACAAATCAAAATAAGAATAATATTCTGTGGTATGAGAACATGATCCAATTCAGATTTGAGTTTCCATAGGTAAGTTCTGTTGGAATGCAGCCACACTTGGTGTATCTTCGTGCTGCTTTCATGCCGGAAGGGCAGAGCTGAGTGGTGGTGATGGAGACCAAATGCCCACAGAGCCTAAAATAGTCACTTTCTGGCCCTTTAAGGAAGAAAGTTTGTCAGTTTCATAGTTGCATAATAAATTATTGTGACTATGAATATGAGTGTTTCTCTGGGCATCAATGGGACCTGGGTGGTCCCTGTGGGAATGAGAATGGGGGTAAGAGCCGCCTTTCTGCAGGAAGAGAGGGGGTCTGTGAAGGGGCAGATTGAGAGGGAGAATGAAGTCTATATGGCAGTTCTCTTGACTGTTGTGTGTGTGTGTGTGTGGTATGTGTGTGATGGAGCAGGGGAATTGGAGTAAGATCAGTATTTTGTCCAAGTGTGTTCTGGGTAATACTAGCTCCAAGGGACATTGTAGGCATGACTTTATCAAATGGATTTGGTGGCCAGATAAGTGTGGGAACAGTCTGTGTGAGCAAAGCAAGGCAGGTTTCCTCAACACAGGACTGCGAAGACTTCTATATGTTCGTGTTCATCATGGCCTGAGAGTGAAATATCAGCAATCTCTAACCTGTTTGATGGCAGAGAATACTTTGCATCCTGTGATCTGGTGAGACTGAGTGGCACCCATGTGCTGGGTTAAGCAGAGGTCTGCTGCTGGGTCCTTGACTAATAACTGTAGAAAGCTTACCATACAGTACAAGGAACCCCATTGGTCAGTCGGTGACCTTGAGCCTCACCGTGGTCTAAGACCCATCTCAGTTCCTCCAATCAGAAGGAGAGGTTTCTCTGTCTGGACAGAGTGAGGCTTTAGGAAACTGGCTAGTGTCAGGAGTGGCAAGTGGAAACCTTGGCTGAGAAAAGCAGCCTGTCCTATTACTCTCAAAAGGGCGGCCATGAAACCATCCACAGAACTCCCTTCTCTGAAATACAGGCTTTCATCTTGGGACATGGACCAGGATTCTGAGAACCTGGGTTCATTAGAGGGCGTGGCAGAATGGACCCACCACCTGCAGAGGTTTCCCGGGGCAACGCCAATATCACAAACCAGAAATACAGGCTGTCATTAATATCAGTCTGGAGGTGTCAGACAAAGAGGAAGAACTGAACAAATAAAATGGCCCTTGAGAGAATTCAGGAATGTCAGAGCAGAGCAAGAGGCATCAGAAGAAAATGTTGATGGGAGCAGCTTCGAGATGATTCCTGAGCTTCTGGGTCGGAGCTGCCGATGCTTTTGATGACGTGCCTGGAACATTAACGAGAGGTGAGGAGGGAGTTCCAAGGGCACCAGGCTGACTTGGAACAAGTGACTCAACCGAGGAGTGGGTCCCAGGATCCAGAGCTTAATCAGATGAATCAATAACCTGAGGTTGGCAAAAACGAGAAGGAAGGTGAAGGCAAATGGAAAGTTATATCTAAGAAGGAATAGAGAGCCAAAGTTATGGCTCTCTATGTGAATGTTATGTTTAATCTGTTTTCAGACCTGAGGGACTGATATAGAGCTAAAAACAAAAGCCCCCAAATCCAGGAGGCTGATTGAGGAGGAACAGCCCATAGCACGAGGACCAAAGCTGGGAATTGACTCACAGGCTCAATAATGGTGCGTGATGCCCAGAACGCCCTCTTTGAAGGTACCTGTTGCCATCGTGGCCTAATTTGAAGGTGCAGAGTTCTTGTGGTGCTAGATGGATAAACAGCTGTGAAAGCTTGGCTTCTACTGTCCCCCAGCTCCAGCAAAGCCCTGGTCATGGACAAAGACTTTAGCCCCCAGAAACTTGACTTTAATAGCTATACCTTCTGCCTGGCTGGTGTGGTTTAATGGTTGAACATTAACCTATGAACCAGGAAGTCACATGCCTGGTCAGGGCAAAAGCCCGAGTTGCGGGCTTGATCCCCAGTAGGGGCTGTGCAGGAGGCAGTTGATCAATGATTCTCTCTCGATGTTTCTCTTTCTCTCTCCCTCTCCCTTTCTCTCTGAAATCAGTAAAAATATGTATTTTTAAAAATAGCCGTACGTTCTGAGTAGTTCTCCCTTCCCTTCCCGGGCTCCCCTTCTGTACTCATTCATTCGCTCATTGCTCATTCCTTTGTTGTTACATTGCACACTTACGCTGTGCAGAGCAGCATGCCAAGGGGGTGCAGGCCTCTTGGCTCCTTACCACATCCCCAGAGCCTGGCTGGGCTGCAGGAACAGAGGTTTTAAATATCCGTCTCATCTCAGCAACTGAGC
>NW_005369902.1:1728662-1748340 GCF_000412655.1 Myotis brandtii
TGGTTTCCCTGTATGTTTACAATGGTGCAATTAAATGTCTGGATAAATAACAGTTATTAAATGGGTAAATATATTCCTAATGCTACGCAGCGCTGAAGCCTCCTGATCCATTTGCTGCTCTCATTTGTTTATTTAGATCTTAGGGGAAACTGGGACATGAGAGTGATAACAGGCGACTTCTGACCTATCTTTCTGGTTGCTTAAACAGGGAAAGGTCTCAGGCTGACTTGGAGGGGAGAGGCCAGGGAGGGAGGCCGCTGTGGGTGATTTTAGATCTTCCCTAACAAAAACCACTGGCACGCAAACACTGGGATTTCTTTCAATGCTTCTCCTCGGGCTTTTAAAGCGGTGGAAATCACACAATTGAGCTACCTTTCCACCTCGTACTGGCAATCTTCAAATAAAAGGCTCCCGAGCTGTAGTTTAATCTGAATAGATGGTTTGCCAAAAAGAAAAAAAAAAGCCAGTTATGATAATTAGGAGAACGTACTTATGGAGTTTCCAAGCCTTTATCTTTCTTAGTGCTGGTGAATCGGAGAGCACATTTATCTTGTGGGGCTTGTCTGAATGGAAAGCAAGTGAGGGAAATACAGGATTTGTGGGTGAAATGAATTTTCTGTCAGTGAAAACAGATTTCTGTTCTTGTGATAAATATGAAGCCAAAGCCTTTAAAGAAAAGAAAAAAAGGTGTCAGTCTTGGCCAGGGCTTTCATTTTGCTTTTCAGTGATTTCATCTTCTAAGAGTGAGCATTAGGTGTCTACCCCGTCAATGGTATAAATCCCATGCTCCGGAGTATACACTCAATTCTCCTGCCATTTATTATATTGCAGATGCATCCCATTTAGGAAAATCCAAGATGTGGAAATCCATATTCATGCCAACCTCCCATTCCTCCCCATCCCACCCTACCCCCCACACACAGAGGGAAATTACCTGGCTTTTCTTATGCACTCAAAGTTGGAATGTGTTTATGTCTAATTTTTACTTACACGGGTTTCCTCTCTTTATCTTCGATGTTTTCACTTAAAAGTAGTGGTCAGAGCCCTGGCTGGTGTGGCTCAGTTGGTTGAGTGTTGTCCCAATTTCAGGTCAGGGCATATGCCTGGGTTGCTGGCTTGATCCCAAGTAGGGGGCATGCAGGAGGCAGCTGATTGATGTTTCTCTCTCACGTCCATGTTTTTCTCTCTCTCTCTCTCTCCCTTTCTCTCTCTCAACAATCAATAAAAACACATTTAAAAAAAGGTAGTGGTCAGAAATGTGGAGTGCTTAGAAATCTCCACATGCAATTAACCAAACTAGCCCCCAGTTAACCAACGTGAAGGACTGTAGAACCTCAGGAAAGCTTCCTTCTCTGTCAGGATTTCCTCATCACTGAGAAAGGAGAACCAGTTTACATAGATGAGCAACCTAAGAGCGAGGTTGACCAGCTGTCCAAAGGTGGTGCTTACATTTCAGGTCCCTTCTACTTTGGTCATGCACTTAAGAACCAAGGTCAAGGAAGAAGCACGAGGATGTTAATGTGGTTCGAGTTCATTGCTGGAGTTGCTTCCAAGGGCTGGACATTCATCATGGAATTACCTGCACTTCCCTCCCAGTGGTGACAGAAGAGCACACACAAAGAGGGGGCATTGCTAGGGGCAGTGAACTTGGAAGCTGAAGAGCCATAACTACGTGTCCCTGGCCTCCAGGCCAACCACAGACAAAAGCAAGGCTTCTGTTAAATTGGATTCTCTCAATTGAACCAAATACTATTTCAAATCAGGAAAAGAGCAAAAATTGAGAAACAATTCACAGAAAACTGGCGAGACGTTATGTACTCCTGTTATTGGAGCAGGCTCAGGCCTATTTACAAAGGAAATTCCTCATGCTGCCTAGAGAGGGACCCTTGGTACACCTCCCACATGTCAGGCAACTCGAAAGGCCACCCTCTCGAGTGTTCTCAGGCTTCACAGTCTATTTCCTTTGTTTGTAAAGGACATAGATCTGATTTGCTTAGGAAATCAAAACACCTGCTCTCCAGGTCTTTTCCAAAGAACTATCCATTGTCCAAGTTTTACCAACGCTAGCCTGAGAAACACAATATTTTGGACAATAGTTTGAATGCTGTGTGGTTCATACATTTCTCTAGATCAGTTCTATCTAATAGAACTTTCTGTGGTGATGGGAAGGCCCCATGTCTGTGCTGTCTAATACAGTAACCACGACTCTTGGGCACTTGTAAATGAGAAACTGCATTTTAGATTTTATTTACTTTTAACCAGTTTAAATTCAAATAGCCATAGGAGGCTAGTAGCTATCATACTGGACAATGAAGTTCCGGAAAATAACAGTGGAAGAGCTACTGTTCATTGCATGCTTAGTATCCATTGAGTGTTCCAGACACTAAGCTAAATATCTCCAATGTGTCATCTCCTTTAATACTTACATCAACATTTTGATGTGTGTATATATCTATATCTATATCTAATCTATATCTATATATCTACTGGTTTATATATATATATATATCTGTATATATATGTATATCTGTATATCTATATATTGATTTATCCCCATTTTACTGAAGAGAATTGAAGCTTAAAGGTGGTAAGTAGCTTGTTGAGAGTCCCTCATATAAAAGTGGGTGAACTGGGGTTTGAATCCATGTCTGTCTGACTGCAAACATGCCTGTGTGTTTTACCCCATGTTTTAGTTAAATTTGATGCAAAATCTAGAGAAAACACAAGAAAGCTCTTTGACCATACTTCACTGTCGGCACTGATTGGATTTCACTTTGTATATTTTGTAGTATGAAGACTACAATTTGTGGTATGAAGACTTGAATTTAACAAATATAAAATTGCATTATGATATTTAACATCTGGTCAGTTTGTACATAGTGTCTTAGAAGTTTCAGTTTTCCTTCCTCTCCCTCTTAATTCAAGTTAAGGGTCTGCTTTATCTGAGTTTTCCTTGAACATTTTGCAGCCTCTCCGGCCCCGGCCCAGACCTTCTGACCCAGGGTCTGAATTGAAACAGCACCCCCAGGCCAGTTCTTTGCACTTCAGATTTTGAGAAGCGGTACTCTTTCAAGGCAAAGCAGGAATCTGTAGGGTGTCTTTCCTGGTACCACATGGTAACTATCTAACTCTTCCCTTATGTTCTCTCTTCCTAAACCTCTCTGTCTCAAGCAGCCCTCTCAGGACTGTGAAGTTACCTTAGGGTGTCCCAGCCACCTGTCCATACATTTCTTTGTGAAACAGGTACCAGGCATCTTTAGGGAGCAAGGAATGTTCTGAGCACGGCGGGGCATGCGAAGATCGGTATGACTCTGTCTCAGTTCTAGAGTTGAGTGAGTAGTAGAGAAAAAACACACGCACACATATAGAAACTAGTGGTCAAAAAGAAATGTCATAAAAAGTGACAAAGCAGGGATGAGGAGGAAGGATGGGCCACTTTAGGTCAGGCAGGCGAGTGGGTGCCTGGGAACTGGGGCTGCGGGCAGCAGAGCTGTGCAGGTGGAGGTGGAGGTGGGCAGAAGAGAGCCAGGTGCTCCAGGGCCTCCCAGTGCCTCCTCCCAAAATGGTACGCATGTGCCCACTTGCTGGCTACCTCTCCCTTCTAACGCCCGGGGACAGACCCCCATTTTTCTCCTCTCTTTTTCCCAAGAAAATGTGTCACTAGCTCCTTCCTTTCCCAGATCTATGAGTGAGTGATGTGAATGAAAAGGGCTGCATGCTGACCTGACAAGCTCAGGGGAGGCCTGTGTGGCGGCCTTGTAAACTCAGAGACCTAATATAAGCACAAAGGATGGTCTGAAATTAAAACCTTTTAACTAAAAGCAGTTATGACAGGTAGTCATGTCCAGGCCGGTGTCTTCCCTGAAAGAATTCAGTCTTTACCTTAACTGAGCCTGTCTGTTGTCTTTTGCATCTACATTAACATACCTTTGGAATGTCTGGGTAATTTCCCTTTTCCCCCACCCCTCTGGGCACAATCAATGCATCAAATTAAAGACTACCAATCCTCTCATTGTTATTTTTATCTTTGACTATTAACTATCCTGTACCCAGTTTATATAAAAGATGTATCATTTTACTTTGTATCCAATCCCAGAGATTCCCCCTTTTTGCTTTCTCTCGTCTCCCTAATCTATCACCAATGAATTTCATGTAACCCCCTCACTTCTCTTTTGACTGTAATGTATAAAATAAGGTGCAAAGCTACCATTCTCTGGAACATTATCTCAATCTGTTGAGATTTTGCTTCCCGACAATTGTCGACGGTTTGGCTCACATGAACTCACACAAAATTCTCTACAGGTTTGAATGTTTCTTACATGGACACTGATAACAGCTTCCGGTCCTTTGGGCCAGATTTTGATGGGCATGAAAGGCTTCTGAGGATGTGGAATTCTAAGCCACCATAGTGTATTGCAAATTTCCTTTCCCCAAAGGGTTTCCTGTCTCACTACGTGGGACACCACTCATTCTTCTTGTGGATGAAATTGACAGAAGAGATCTTTTTCTTTGAGAAGTAGCACCGTGTGATGATTCAGAGACAGGTTCTGGTGTGTGACGAAGTTAGCTGTGTGACTTTGAGAAAGTTTCATAACCCTTCTCTGCTTCCCATTTAGTGGGAATAACACCTGCCTCAAGAAGTTGTTAGTAGGATAAAAAAAATTACAATATGGAGAGCGCTTGGAAAGTTGTTGATATGAGACAGTGTTTAATAATGTCTGCGGTTGTTAGGGTCCTCTCCCCAAAGTTTTCTAAAGTTTCATCATAGCAAGAGTCACCTGGGATGTGTTTTAAATATGCCATTTCCCAGAAATTCTGAGACCGTGAATGTGAGTGGTCCCTGGATTGTACCTGTTTCACAGATATCCCTTGATGGTTTTTATTGTCCGGGAAGATGGAGAAATAACTTTGCTGTTGTGCCTGCCCTCTGGAAGCGGGCAGGGCAGTCGGAAGGAGTGTTTCCCATGTTCTGGAGGGAAGCAGTATCGTTTCTTCTGCAGGCTGTGCTGGGACTCCGTGCACACCAGGGAGGATGTGATGTGAGGTGAAAGCACAAAATTCTGAGGTCAGACTTTCCTTGGTCCCCAGCCTGACTCTGCAATTCTTAGAGGTGTGAGGGATGCTGTGTAGACCAGAACAGGTGCCCTGCGATTCCCAGCATGCCAAGGAGAGTGGGCACTGGGAATTGAGTCTCCAAGGCAATGCTGACCATTTGTCCCATCTTGAAGCTTAGAAGGGTCTCTCCAGGGAGTAGTGTAACCAGAAGGTCAAGGCCTGAGGTGCCCATGCAGCTGAAGAGCACACGGGATGAGTTCAGGTCAAGCAGGTACTAGATCAGGGGTGGGTAACCTTTCTGTGAGTGCGTGCCAAAACCAGCAAAATCTCTGACTCAAAATTCTTCTGCATGCCAACCCTAATTTTTTGAGAACATGTTATGCCTACTTGATATCTCTTAAGGTGTACGTATGTGAAGAACCTTGAAGAAATAATAAAATTCATTCGAGTGACAAAAACACAGTATACGATGATGAAAAATACATTTATTTTTTAATGTATACATGTACACCGATAGTCTGACAGAAAACTTTATGACTCTGTTTGATATTATCAGTGGGACTTTTGCTGCTGCATCACTGATGACAGAGATTTTACATCAGGTTTATATTTCGTGACCTTCAGAGATATGCACGAGCTACTACTTTCATCCATCAGGCTACTCCTATTACGAGACTTAACAAAATTCATCACTGAGAACAAAGATTCACAAGCGTATGTGGATGAAACCAAAACACTGGTTGGATCTAGGAAGGCAGGAAGAGTTAAAGCAGAGGCATAGAAATTGCTCTTCCCCTCTCTCGTCAATCCATGTCTATGGTCTTTAAGATAACTTGTTATGTAAAATTATTTATTTATCTAAGATGCACCTACACTGAATTTATCTGAAAAATAAAAAAGTCGGTATTAAGAAAAAAATTGTAAATGGAAGATTATAAGAGAGGGTTTCGCGTGCCAGCAAAAGTTACTGGAGTGCCATGTTTGGCACGCGTGCCAGGGGTTGCCCACCCCTGTACTAGACCATGGAAGAGCAGCTAAGGTCAGAAGGGGCAGGTAGATCCCAAAGGTCTTTGTGGGCGTGGTTCAAACTCCAAGACATCCGAGTGGGGAGCCCAGGTGACTGCGGCCATCGGGAACCAGGGGTGAGAGCCAGGTCCAGGGTAGAAGCTGTTTGCTCGATGCCCTCTTTCATGCTGAGTTCACGGCTGCTCCCGCCCCCATCCACCCCCCAGTGTTTGTGTGGACCCAGGTGGGCTGCCGTGCTTGGCTGGGCAGGTTGTGTACCGCCCAACCCAAGGCCGCAGGGTTCACACTGCAGTCTATGTGAAGAGCATCCTTCTGGGTTGTCCACTACACAACCTATGCAATTGTGTGCAGCGGTCATGGTCACCCGAGACCAGCAAGCAGATGTGTCTTGTTTGGGATCCATGCCTGAGCCACGGTGCCAGGCCACCAGACCCAGGGCTATTCTGAGGCCCCTGCAGTGGGCCAACAGTGTGGAGAGGGGTAAACGCAGAAAACAAAGGGTTGTTGGAGACAACCCAGGCAGATGGGACCAGCCCTGGACAGATGGCCAGTGTGACACACTCATATCCAGACAGAGCCACATCACTGAGGTCTGACTGGAGGGAAGGGAGGGCCTGTCATTTCTCTGTGCCATTGGGGACTTCCCTGCTGTAGCCACCGTACAGCACCTGTCCATACACACACAGTGAACCTTCTTGTCCCCTCCTTCCTTCATTTTCCTCCTGGACATTTATCACCATCTAACATCCTCTAGGTCAGTGGTTCTCAACCTTCTGCCCTTTAAATACAGTTCCTCATGTTGTGACCCAACCATAAAATTATTTTCGTTGCTACTTCATAACTGTAATGTTGCTACTGTTATGAATTGTAATGTAAATATCTGATATGCAGGATGGTCTTAGGTGACCCCTGTGAAAGGGTCATTTGACCGCCAAAGGGGTCATGACCCACAGGTTGAGAACCGCTACTCTAGGTTATGTGTTTCAAAGCTATCTCACCCAACTAGAATGAAAGCTCGACTAGTGCAGAAGGAGGGAGGAAGAAAGGAAGGAATACACAAATCCATCTCTGAGTTCAACAAGGACTCTAACGAGGCCTGGGGGTATGGGGAACCAGTCCACTACAAAGAAGGAAGAGCAGAACGAGTAAGTGCGAGGTCAAGGTGCTGTCCTGCTGGGACATGTAGGCACGAGGCCTGGAAGAAAAGATGAAGCTCCGGGGACACTGAGTTTTCTGGGACCCACGGGGGCCCCCTAGCCCCGCCCTAACCCACTGCTATCTGCCTGGTCAGGAACCAGCCTGATGACATCTCCAGGGCCCACAGCCATGGCCAGCACAGACCTCTCAGCCCAGGCTGGCTCTCCCCTTGCAGACCGCAGAGTCCCCTGTGTTTGCAGGAAGGTGGCAACACTGCGGGCAGGAGCCATGGGATGAGCTCATCTCGTGATTGTTGAAAACCCAGGGACAGGATGACCTTTAAACAGAGCCCAGAGCACTTTTCTGAAGGCGATTTCCTTCAGCACCAGGGGACTCACAGGCTGACAGGTGAATAAGCAAACAAACCCACCCCAGTCCCCAGTCCCTGGTGCCTGTCTGAGCCTGCTCCTCGCTGCAGAGCCAGGTGCGGGATGTGAGCTAATTGGATGAACAGCCTTGTTCGCATGACGGCTTTGATTTGTGCTTTGGGTGCTTCATCAAGATTTCTTAAACACGAATTGATCTCTGCTAATTCATGCATCACCACTGAATATTTTGACATGTGACACCTCCTCCCTTCAGAGTCTGGCAGCTGGCAAGCCAGGCGCCCTCCTCCCCTCCCCTCTGCAATGAGCCCAGAGCCCAGAATTCCTGCATAGACCCCTCCTGGGGGGAGGGGTGTGTGTGTCTTTCTATACAATTATCTCAACTCATTTTCTCCCCTCCTGCTCCCTCCTCCTGCCTCAACTTTCTTCCTCTTCAATTTTTGTTTCAATAGCTAGTTCTTCCTCGGGACCTCCTCTTCTCTAATCCTTTCCGCTCTCATCCTTTTCCCATTTCATGTTCTTCTTTCCTGCATCAATAAAACCTGCATCTTCCTTCTCTTCCTGCCACCCTGTGCTCCTCAGAGCCCTGCCTCCTTTCCTCATCTGCCACCTCCTGCCACCATCACCTCTCCCCCTTTGCTGCTTTATACACAAGATTTTTCCTTCTCCCACTGCTCCTCAGAGCCCTGCCCCCTTTCCTCAGCTGCCACCTCCCGCCATCACCTCTCTCCTTTGCTGCTTTATACACAAGATTTTTCCTTCTCCCAAGTTCTTTCTCTTCCTGGCCTTTGTGCGCCTGCGCAGCCAACCTGAGTATGGGAAAGACTCCCCCTGTGAGTGCTGAGATGGAGGAAGCAGAAACCAAGGGTTATGGAGAAGCCCTGACTTCCTTCCCTGTTGCAGGCACTGAGCCTGTGCCCAGAGGCCAGGACCAGACTCAGAGCAGGAAAAGCATGTCCCCCATCTCAGCCCCCCAGGCTGGCAAGTGGAACCAGGAACACGCAAACTCATGCCTCAGCCAATTACCCTGGTCAGGCTCACCGAGCAGCAATTAGCATTTATCAGAATAAAATATCTGTTGGATGAAGGAATGGATCCATCAATACTCTGCGCAGAGCCAAGCTTCACATCAACATGCATATTTGTTTGCTAATGATCAATCATGGACCGACAACATGAAACATAAATCTAAAGGCATGACAATAACAATTAAGCAATAAATCTGTAACATATATACATCACAGTAGCAAACAGCAGATACACCGCCTAACCCGAATCTCCCATGCCATGTTGTCTGGCTAGCTCATTTCCTGTGTGCCAGGGGCACCCCCAACATCGCAGCCCCGTGCTCTTGCAACGCACTCTTACGTGGAGGACCCATTCCTATGGTCTCTTCCTAACCTCACCTTGTCCATCATTTAAGGCCCAGTTCAAGGGTTATCTCCACTCTAAAACATTCCCCATCTATGCAGCACATTTCTCATTTGTTTCTTTGTGGGGCATTTTGATGTGCTGGGTGCTGGGGCCATTGTCCTGAGTAAGGGAGCAGTGGTCCCGCCCTCACGGCCCTCACGTGAGTCCTGTGTCCTGTAGCGTGCACTCCACATGCCAGCATGTCCACTGCACTCGATTCTGGCTCACTGGCCATGTTGTTTTTGCTATGGGAGGCACCATAATTGACACATCTGTGTAAAAAAAACAATGTCAGTTGAATGAATGAATAAATGGATCAGGAAGCTGAGGCTCAGGAAATAAAATGATTTGTCCAAGATCACAAGCCAGGAGCCCAGAGTGTCCTTGTGTGTCAGAGGCACTTTTGTCCCTCACCCCATATTTGTGGCTCACACCAAGCTTTGGCCAACAACTAAGGAAAAAGATGATGATTCTGGCAGCATCGTTTTCAGCATCAGATAGGCGAAGGGAGTATCCATTTTTACATAATATTTGAAGTGAACAATCAGATAGGCTCAGCATGTCGTCTGGTTTTAGCCTCTGCATTATACTGGTTAGACAGTATTCCTTTTCTTTGTAATATCACTATTATCTAAATACTAGAGGCCGGGTGTACGAATTCGTGCACGGGTGGAGTCCGGCCAGCCCACCCTGATTGTCCCCCCTATCCTGGGTGGGGCCAGCCAGGAGGAGAAGCTGAGGGTGGTTGGTGGGCTGGCCCTGCCCCCTGGTCAAACTTCCGGTTGAACTCCTGGTCAAACTCCCGGTCGAGGGGACAATTTGCATATAAGCCTCTTATTATATAGGATTATTATTACTAGCAATATTTACTAGCGTTGAGGGCCCAGCTGCTGCTAAGCATGTAATATTGTTTCTTGTTCTAACAAAATTCCTGAAAGTTAAGGATTCGTCTTATTTTTACCAGTAAACACACGAGAATGCTCGTGAGTTCCTACCATGAGCACAACCCAGACATTTTTTTAACGAATAAGTCAGCTTATGAGCGTTTGCTCCCATACAAATGAAGTGCTATTGATATAAAGGAGAAAGAGCGTGGGCTTTCTGAGTTTCCCTTTCGGAGCTAAGCATTCACCAGACCCCAGGGCCTTATTCCCGAGAGTGAGAGCTATCAGTGCTGAGCCCGCCAAACCCGACCCCCTGAAGCCACACAAGGGATGTCTGTGCTGCATGTCCCAGGCAATGGGATGGGCACCGGGTCTGCTTTCATCCACTCCGAGGGCAGCCCCTTTTCCTGAAGGCGGTGGGATTCCATGGCCATGTGCAAGTTTCTCCAGGAGCCGACTTTAGACAGAGATGAGCATGCGGGAGGTTTGGGGCGTGCTCTCTGGAATAACACCTGCGAGGAGCCAGGGAATCAGGATGGGGCAGCAGAGTGAAGCTGCACTGCCCTCAGCAGCCTGTGATTCCCAGGAGGGGCTCTGCAGCTGAAGTTGCCCTGATAGCAAGTCCCTCCTCCAAAGAATGGGCAGGGCAGGGGGGAAGGGGGAGGCTTTGAACCCAGCACCAGCCAGTCATTGGGTGAGGCAGGACCTCGGGTGAGGCAGCTGGTTAACTGGGGGGATGAGGGCTCTGACGTAAGGAGAGACCTGGGTGGCCCACAGGGCACCCATGATAGAGGGTTTGTGCGCTTCACCCATGACGCAGAGGAGTATGTTGTAGTAGCCCAGAATCTAGCTCCTGCCAGCACCAGCTGCTCCCAGATGACCACACTTCAATGCTGGGCACAGGTGGGTGCTCCACAAAGGTTTGTGGACATGAACTGCATCCCCGTGTCCTCATAGGTCCTTCATAGGGTCTGGTTCAGTTCCTTATCTTCCAGATGAAGAACCCAGAGGGATCAAGTGTCTTATTCAAAGATGCATCCTTTGTAGGAGCTCTGGACATGGAACAGATGTTCACTTTCCCTCTCTTAGCCTCAGTTTTTTCAGCTGGAAAGTAGGGATACATAATACCTCCAACAAAAGGGTAGTTTTAAACTTAGGCTTTTAAGTTTTAGCATCTCTATTTGTTTGGAAAAATCAAACCATCTGTAAGATTATGAGGAAAATCATAATCTAAAATCCTACCACCTTAGATAACTACCATTAACATTTCAGCAATGGAACCCTTGAGCCTCTTTTCATGAGCGTATATATCACTGGGTTTGAGCAGATTGAATGGTAATGTTTATTGGGTGCCTAGCATATGCTTAGTAGATAGAAGCACTCAGGAAAGGCAGACGGACTGTGTCCTCCTTTAGACCACCACCAGATCGGCGGACGGTTAAGTAGGAGAAGCAGCTTGGACTTTTGAGTGAGAGTCCATGAATTTGGGTCCAGATTCTGCCCTTTCCTGGAAGAGTCCTTTGGAGCAAGTCCTGCAAAACCTCTCTTAGAGTGTCCCTTCATCTGTGTGCTGCGATGATGTCACACAGTGTCTGACAGTGTCTTTGTGGCAGTGTCTGTGGGATCAGTTGGCCCAGATTTGAGTCTTGGCTCCCACTCACACACGGAATGCTGTCCATAGCTTAGATCAGGGCTGCACGGGGGATGAGTGTGCCCGGGACTTGGCATGGAGTTGGCCCACAGCAGGCCCCCAATAAATGCAAGCAGGTGGTAGAGGCAGCAGTAATAATATCAGCAGCCACTGCATTGCTGTGCGGATAAAATGAAACAGTGCCAGCCAACAGTTCTGAAAAGTGCTTCGCAAGGATTGGTCGTCACTCCCCCATCAACTAATGATGTATGTGCGTGGCTATTTTATTAGAAAACCCATGAATCACTATAGATATTTCTTACCCAGCAAAACGTGTGGAACGGGCTGGAGGGATTTTACTAGTAGGGTCTCTGTCCGGACAACAGTGTTAACATTTCATTTTAAGGCTCCGCTCATTTTTTTGGGCTGGAGGGATTTTACTAGTAGGGTCTCTAGTGTTAACATTTCATTTTAAGGCTCCGCTCATTTTTTATTCATTCTTTCCACAAAGACCCATCTGGCATGTACTGTTTGCAAAGCATTTTGCTTGTTGTTTCAAAGGCTATGGATGACACAAAAACCTCACCTGTCATCCAAAGCCCTGGTCCAGGCAGTTCATGGATGTACGTTATCTCATTTAGTCTACGAGAGCGGGGAGAGGTTGTTGATCTAGAGCCCATCTTACCGATGAAGAAATCAGGGGCTGGAGAGGAACGTGCCAAGGGCACAGAGCTGGGAAGAGATGGCTGGGCGTCGAGTCTTTGCATCCCACCTCACGGGAGCTCCTAATGGAGCGCTTTCCCCTCTGTGCGTGTCACTTTTCTTCACGCGTGCCTTCGTCTCTGTAATGAGGTAATGACACTGGCTGTGTGACAGTGTCTTTGGGATCAGGCTGACCCAGATTTGGGTCTTGGCTCTGCCACTTACTAGCGGTGTGACTTCTGGGCGAAGACCTGACCCGGGCACCTATAGACCATCTCATGAGCATCTCCTCAGCCCCTGGGATTTTTAAAGACAGGTATTTTCTTTTCTCTAAACAAAAAAATATAAGGTATTACCAGGCACCCCAGGTATCTGTGAATTCAGAATATCAGTTGTGACATTTTAAAAATTTCTACTTCAAAATATTTTCTTCTGACTGACAGCCCATAAAAGCCCACTTCTGGGGTTGCGTGTAATTAGTCTCGGTGTTTTGACCGCCTCTGATACAGACTCATCATCATCTCTCCAGCTGGAGGAGTCAACCGGCTCTCTCGCTGCTCCCCACCTCCCCACCTCGCCACCTCCCCAGTATTCTGGGTTCCCATAGCAAGATAGAAGCAGGTGGTGGAGGGAAGGGGGACTGTCTTCCTCACCTGTGTTGGCACCTGGCAGCAGGGGGCAGCATAGGACAGTGGGGAATGGGGTCCCCTGGGATCTGAATGCCTAGGCCAACGCCACCACTGCTAGCTGCATGATCTAGAACCAATCCCTTAATGACCCTCCGTTTCGCTTTTATGACGTGGGAAAAGATGTCCTGTCAAACATTGCAATCTGTAAAAAGTCATTTGTATACTAGAAAGCACTTGAAAATGTAAAGGATAATAATAGTCATTATTATCATTGTTAGCCAGTAGTATTATTACCAGGGTTAATATTACCATTCTTTGCATGGATGCCCAACGCGCTCCTTACCATCAGCACAGCCGGGCACACATCTTGAGCCAAAGCACGAAGCTGCCTCCTCAGCCTGTGGTAATTATTGCTATACACAAGATTCGGAGACTCACTGCTTCCTGCCGGGGAAATGTCAAAGGTTAAAGCATCCTATTTGTCATCTCGCCAAACCTCACACTAACCCTGGTCTGCACTGAATTTTTAGTGGGCAGGGCCTTGTGGGGACCCACCTGAGGCCTCCTGGTTCCTGACAGGGCCATGGTCTCCCTGGAAGGTCTCCCCGCTGCGTGGAGAGCAGGGTCAAGGTGCAGCTCTGCATCAGAAGGAACCTGCCCCACGTGGCATTACCACCCGGCAGCCTGTTTGCACCTGCTACTCTCCATACCTGTGCGGGGCCTCCGTTGGCTCATGTGCCCAGTGGAAGACTGACTAGCAGGTCTCAGAGTGCCCTTCTCCAGGCATCCTCAGTGCTCTGTTCTGTGCGTGAGATTCTCGCCCACCTACTCCACCCTCGAGGGAGAACACAGGCTGGCACGCAGGGTGGCTGTGACTCCTACCTAATCTTATGGCTTCTCTTATCTCAATGCTCATCACTCGCACTTTAAGCTCCCAATGGTCGGACCTGTGTATGTTCCCCCTCGTGTAGTAGATGGATTACAATCCAGACTCTGAGGTTGACTCTTTATAGGACAAGTTGCCCAGCCTCTCTGTGCCTCAGTTTCCTTATCTGTTTATTTTCTTCTTTTCCTCAGACCCAGTATGTGTGTTGAGTTCTTTTGAAACATGTTGTTCCACCTCCGAATTGACCTTTCTGTTATGGGAATATTCTCCTGCTAGCTCACTCTGGAGGGGGCACTGGACATCCCTGAGGCCTCACAGAAGGTAGTCAGTCTTCCATCCGGGCTTCTTTGGGAATAATAGCTGCAGCAGGAGATAGCAAGTGTTGAAGGGGGAACCCATTCCACACACAGCTCATGTGAGTGCGTTCCATGAGCTGTGTGTGCTTCCTGCTGTCGGCTGATTCTCTCCTGGGCTCAACACAGGTTCTTTGGAAACAACTGAGAGTAGCATCTGCAAATCAGTCTTATGCATCCAAGAAGCCCAGCTTTCCAAAGACACCCAATTAGCAACTCTTCGCTAAATTAGTTTGTATCACAGTGTGAAAGTGTGTGTTTGAGGAGGGGAGAATTTACCTGCCTTTGAAGTTAGGCTATAGTTCACACTTCTCACTAATTCAAACTAGTTGGTACAAAAGGACCCTTTAGCCATTTTTGCCCCAATTTTCTGTTGGGCCCCAAAGGTGACTAGTCTACCCAAGGGAGATAGGCCATCAATCCCTACCGCCCCCCCCCCCCCCTCCCCTTTTTCTCCCACCTCAGCAAAATGACCCAGAGCTTAGGACACACCATGGGGTGGGCGGGGCAGGGTTCCTGTGAAATGCCCACAGGGAGTAATGAAGGTGTCCCTTGACAGCAGCAAAATGGGGAGAAAATAAAGAGTAGCAAATTTTCATAAAATGAAATTCATTAAATTTAAAGGATCATTCTTTTTATGAGATTAAAATCTTCTTAATTAGATGTGTATTAAAAATGTCCTTTTTATGTGAAATGATGGTGCCAGCAGAAAGTAAGTTTCTCAGATGCCAAATAAAAAGTTGGTCCCCAATTTCTCATGGATGTCATTTTACTAGTTCTTGACATCTAGAAGTTTGGGAATCCCAATTCGAACTTGGGGCTCAAGGCCACCCTTCCCTCAGCTGTCCCTGCTCCATCTGGGAGTCCCAGAGTAAGGACATTTGAGGAATCGCTCAGCGTTCTGGGTCCCTGGCCATCTCAGAAAGGCTAACTCGGGTCTCACCTCTTGTTTCTGAGTCATATTTATGGCCCTTGAACCTGCCAATGAGTCAGACAAGGGTTTCCACAGCCTGATACTCTGCCTGATCTACCCATCATGGTCAAGGTGGCTTAGGCTTGGGTCCACACCCAGCCTCCTCTCTTACTTCCAAGCTCCCAAACCTCTCTGAGGACTCAGTTTCACACTGGGCAATTGGGACACAGTAACTGCCTGGCAGCAGGTTTATGGTGAGGTTACTAACACTCAGAAGATATCAGTGAACCTGTGCAGCAGGCGGGAAGTCCCGCTCAGGGTACCCTGTGTGTACATCACAGGCTCTTTCTTTAGTGGTAAAAACTTTCTTCTCTCTGGTGTCCTGCCATCCTCTTGAGGGTCTGGGTCATGTTAGATTCCTCATTCCCTCTTGAATCTGCAATTTGGAATTTCTCATAGAAAAGTCATTTGGAAGGACTGGTAGCAACCATTGGACCACTGGCCTACAGGCCACCCCCATAAAGCTCTAGCTGTCTCATTCCAGACCCCGGAGCCCCCTGAGTCCAGTCGCACCTCATTCCATTCACAGGCAAAGCAATGCCTTTGTGCTCTGGGCTCTCAGAGAGAGGGTTCCTGCCAAGCGCCTGGCCAGGGAACCTCCAGAGACGGCCCGGCACAGAGTCCAGTCACGTTTAATAATTAAACGACTTCATCAAGGAGTGTCATAAATACAAGGGACTTGGTGCTGACAGGATGGGTCCCTGTGTTGTTGCCTTTCCCCTGAAAGCCCCATCATGGTTTAATGACTCTCAAGTCTACAGATTACCGTCCCCCCAAAATTGTTGGCACAGCTCCACTTGGTGAATGGGCAGGAAGGGAGTGGCTGCCCCCACCTTCACTCACACTATGGCCTCCATGCCTGCCTCCCTCATCCTGCCCGCTCCATCCTCTCATGATCTCCAGCATCTCTCTGGGCAAGTGGCAGAGACAGTCTTGACCTTAGGGATGCTGTGGAGGGAGCTCGGCCCCTGACCAGGCCGTGAAGATAGACAGCGCGGCTGCGGGCCAGCCTCTGGACACAGGCCATTTGGGAGTCGGCCTGGGAGCCAGGTGTCAGGTGATGGGACCTCTAGTGATGGTGTCACTCTGTGCCTTCAGTTTCCTTCTGGGAAAGGGCTTGCCATCGTGCCTCCTCTGTCATGCTGCCCATTACCCCCATCCTCACTGACCTGGGCCAAGTCCTTCACACACATTCTTATTATACCACTAGAGGCCCAGTGCACAAATTTCATGCACTTGGGAGGGGGCATGTCCCTCAGCCTGGCCTGCACCCTCTTGCAGTCTGGGAGCCTTCGGTGATGTCCGACTGTTGGGGGATGTCCTAACCCGGCAGTCGGACATCCTTAGCGCTGCTAGGGAGGCGGGAGAGGCTCCTGCCACCACTGCTGCGCTTGCCAACCCTGTGAGCTCGACTTCTGGCTGAGTGGTGCTCCCCCTATGGGAGCTCATTGACCACCAGGGGGCAGCTCCTGTGTTGAGCGTCTGCCCCCTGGTGGTCAGTGCACATCATAGTGACTGGTGGTTCCGCTCTTTGGTCGATTTGCCTTCTATTATATAGGAAGGATTTTACAGATCAGATAACCGAGGTTCAGAGCCATTAAATCAGTGGTTCTCAACCTTCCTAATGCCATTACCTTTTAATACAGTTCCTCATGTTGTGGTGACCCCCAACCATAAAATTATTTTCGTTGCTACTTCATAACTGTAATTTTGCTACTGGATTTTACAGATCAGACAGCCGAGGTTCAGAGCCATTAAATTATATGGTCTGGGTCACCTGGCTGATAAGGGATAGAGCCCAAGCGTCAAATCCAGGCTGCCTGGCACCAAAGCCCTTACCTGTGAAGTAAGGTCTGCCTCCGTGTGGGGCCCTTCTGCCCTGCCTGCTCCGAGCACCCTACTGCTTGTGAGCAGAGCCCGAACTGATCCCTGGCACCCACATTCTGTGCACAGTGCTGACACTCACCTCCTGGTTCAGAGGGTTTGCAACCCCCACGTCCCCGCCCTCCCCCCCCAAGTTGGGCTGCACCCTCCACTTGAAATCAGTTGAGATTCTAGGACGTTAGATAACTTGCCCAAGAAACTGGCTGGGTCTGGATTCAAACTCAGGTCTCTCTGGCTCTCAATCTTGTGGTTTTCCCCAACAACCTCTACTGCATCGCCTGCCTCATAGTGATGAGCGTGATGGATTTGCACTGTTTTCCGAGTGTGGGCTGGATTTCTGCATCACCTGCCTCCGAGTGATGAGCACGATGGATTTGCACTGTTTTCCGAGTGTGGGCTGGATTTGCCCTGGGCTTCTCCACTTCCCCTGTTTGCCTCACTTGCAAACTTGGGGACACTCTGGCCGTGTGGGGTGGGCCCTGGCAGTGTGAGAATTTTGGAGGTTGAGTGTATCTCATCAGCCCACTTGTGGCCTGCTCCCCATGCCTGCCGGCCATGGCTGCAGTAGCCACGTCCAAGTCCAGATGCCAGTTCTGTCACCCCTGGTGATGGATGTCGTGGGATTCATTTATTCTCCAGACATCCGTTTCCTCGCCTATAAAATTAAGGTCTTCATAGGACTGAGTGAGGATTAAATGAGCTGGAACAGGAAAACGTTTGGATGGTGTCTGGCATGCAGTAAGCAGTTATTGTCGTTGCGGTTATTATTGGTATCATTCCATCCAAACCCCTTTGCTGGATACGCCATCCCTCATCCTCACTTCAGGGCATAGAACACTCTGCATCTGGTTATTGTCCCCACACCCTGCAGCCCAGGGGTCCTGGGGAGAAGCTAAGTGCCTGGGGCTTGTCCACAGGAAAGCGAAACCTAGGTTGTTCATTCTGCTCACAAGACAAAGGCCCGAGCTGGCTTTGCATCTAACTGGCTGATTAAAGCTGCACGTTAGCCAGGGATAAAGCTTCTTACCCAATAACTAGGCTTTTGCTGAGCCAGGATGATAAATTCATTCGTAATGCACGGTTAATAAAAATATTTTTTCCCCTCACTGCTGAGTTTCTGGGGGCTTTAGGGCTTTATCTGTGTTGAATACTGCCACCTACAGGGCATCTGGAGAATGCGCCAGGGCACAGGCAATCTCTGGTAAGGAAAGGAATCTGAGAATTTACACAATCCATAAGAGGTTCAAAGCGGACGCCCTGGGAAGCCAAATGTGTTTACAGAATGACTGCGAGGAATGACTTATTACCCTGGAAACGGCGTCCTTTGCTGATTGCACGGCGCAGTTATTCCCATGCCTCTTCTAGCAGAAGCGGTTTCGGCGCCTGTGGCATATTGGGCTCATGGAAAGAAGCTTTTTTAAAAAAGCACCTACTATGTGCTTAGTCACACACTAGCACTGGAAGGAATGCAGAAATGAGTAAGCACACTGTGCCCTTAATATACCAGTGTGTGAATAAGTAAAATAATGATGAGATGACATAAGGCAGAGTAACCGCCTAGGTGCCCTACCGGGATGACTATGCAGTGGGGTCAGAGCTCGGTGGGATCCAGAGGAAGGGGAGAAAGGATGGGTTCACACCATGAATACCCACCGTGCAGTCTGGACATTCTCTCACTTAATATGCACCCTCACCCCGGGAGCTCAGGTAGGGATTCCCACCTTCCCGAGGAGGAGCTGGAGGCTCAGAGAAGTTGAGTCACTTGCCCAGGGCTACCCAGCAGTGAGATGAAGAAGCCGGGATGTCCGTCCCTACCTATGTGACTCTAAAATTCGTCTTGATGCTCCTGGGCTGCCTACAGAGGGAGGAGAAGAAATCGACTCTTGAATGATCTCCATTGTGACAAGTGTTTATCCCCAGGAGGTGAATTTGATTTTCAGAAATAGTCAAAATCTTTCTAGGCCAAGTCATTCAGTGGATAATGGGATGTGAGGTTTAAAGAAAAGCGTGACTGTAAGGCAAGGCATGTATCGGATGCTTATCTGCCTGGCTGAAAGGTGTTTCTGGAAGCCTGGTGAACAAGCGGCAGCTGGGGTGAGGTGTGGGTGACACGGGGTGCTCTGACCAGGCCCTGCTCTTCTGGGTGTCTTGGTTCCCGCATACTCTGCTGCCCTATTTTCCTTTTTCTCACTCACACGTCTAGTTGTAAGGCTAGAGCTCCTTCTGTAAGCACTCACAGAGGATCCCACAGGAGCAGCGCATCCTTACTTGAGAAAGGAGGAAGTGGGCTTGAGATGAGTGACCCCCCACTGAGTAGCTTGGTGGGTCAGCAGTGGTGCCAATAGGACCCCACAGCTTTGAACTCCCTATTCTTCTCCTATTTCCCAAGAGGGACTGAAAGACCAAGGGAATTGATATTGCTATCCTGAGAAGCACACTGGCACATACCCCATCATGGAAATGAGAGTCAGTAGAGTAGAGCAGAGTCAGTGTGGAACAGTGGGAAGAAAAGTGGTAATCATGGAAGGCTCCCTGCAAGAAGTGGCGCCATGATCCACTTCAGGAGAGGAGAGGGGCAGTTGGCACCACTCGGTTGTCTTGTTACCACAATACCCCCAAAATTGGTACCTGGGAGACTTTTAATAATGTCACAAAGGAAATGTGTATGCAATGGACGATTTTCCCCCCCCAGCGTGTAACTAGTCTAGATGTTCCTTCTC
>NW_005369902.1:1748366-1794828 GCF_000412655.1 Myotis brandtii
TCCAAGTAGCAAGTGGTGAAAGCTCTCTGCACACAAGGGCCAGGTCCACAAATGATTGGTGATTGACCTCAGGCTGCAGTCTAGTTGTTCAAATGGATGTCGTGATGGGGAGGGGGTCCTGGGAGGGAGTTGGGAGTTTTCCCGGCCACCACATTTCCAGGGACCATAGTATACCAGTCACAATACAATAAGCCCCAGAACAAGTCCCCACAATTGAACCCCAGAATCCCAGATACTCCAAGCTGCCTTCCTCCCGTCATGTTACGAGGCACAGATGAAGGCTCTGAATGACGGCTACTGACAAGACTGGTGACCATGGTTTTAGAGACTGTGATGACTTATACGCATGGTCCCTTCCCCATCCATTCATTCATTCAGCGCTTTGGGTTGGTGGTGTACAGGCAGAGGCCCAGAGGGGGCGAAAAGTGTGAGTCATTCTGAGAAGATCAAGTAATTCAGGGCGGTTAGAGGAGGGAAAGCTTGGCAGGTGGTGAGATGATCCCCTAAAGGTCGAGCCCGGGCCAGCTCATGGCAGGCGCACACTGACTTGGGTGGTAATGGAAGCCACTGCAGGCTTTTCTGAAAGGGGGCCGTGGGCTTACCTTCCTGCTCCGGAAAGATCTCTCAGGCTTCTGTGCGGATAATAAATTATTATTATCAGTGCTATGGCCAGAGCTGGAAGCCGGCTCCCTAACTTCTGAGAGCCCAATGCCCATGGAAGAACATGAGGTCTCCTGTTATCCTGACTGAACCACTCACCCTGTGTGACATTGAAAACACCACTTCCCCTCTCTGAGCTTTGTTTTCTTACCTGTACCCTGGAGACGGTGCTGCAGACCTCACAGGGTGGCTGTGAAGACCAAATCTGTGGGCGCGGCATTGAACTTGAAGGACAGTCGGTTCACCCTGGTGACTTTCTTCTCTTTTTCCTTTCCCTCCTCAATCCAGGGCAATTCCGCAGAGAAAGTGGCCAGAATTAGAGAAGTGTAACTGGGAAGATGAGGGAAGAAATTGGTCTTATTTTCTCAAAATGAATTATGTCCGTTCTCAGCCTGCCACCCCCTTGTACCAACTGGTGACTTTGCCAAAAGCTGGAGCAAGCGAATTCACTGCTCAGCTGGGCAGCAGGCCTCCCCGCTCCCCCCGCCCCCTTGGAGGTTTTAATGACAAGCTTGGGTATGAAATGTTATTAGGGAAGAAAATAACTTCTCTTACTGCTATTGCTTTTCTGCTGACAACCCCATCCTCTCGAGCACAGAGGTCGTTAGGTCACAAATGTAGTTAACTATGTGCTAAAATTAAAAAAAAAAAAGCCCAGTATCACTTTCTGAAAGATTTGCATCTCCCTATGTAATTTAAACGTATTAGGTATGAAGTGGAAAAGAATTTTTTTTAACAAAAGTGATCATCTGGAATAGTGCGCTGGGAGTTGGAAGCATCGGGCTGCCTAGGAGCCGGGTGACCTTGAGTATGGAACTTGACCCCTCTTCACTGTTCTGGTCCACGGTGGGTGGGGGTGAGGACAGCAGCTACCACTCAGCAGTTGCGGTGTGCCGAGTGCTCTACCAAACACTTCGCATGTCTTGTTTCTTTTAAGCCACTTCTACCCACCAGCCACCTCATTAGGTGGGAAGTACCACTATTCATTTTTCAACCGAAAAAGACTGCATAACTTCAACAAGACCACGCAGCTAGTAAGTGACTGAGCTGGGGTTTCAATCTCAGACTCACTGATCTGGGGGCCATGCCCTCCCTCCCAGCGCAGTGATGTGGGTGAAGTCCCTGGCATGTAGTTGGAGCCCGGGACACATTGGTTCTCTGTTTTCCCCCTGTCTAAAGTCAGATGGCAGCCAGTGTAGGCATGGATGCATAAAACTCCCCTCTAAGGCTTGTCTGACTGAAGAAACTTTGCTAGGGTTTTTTCAGAGAAATAGGATAAAGCCCTTCCAGGCATTCGAGGAAAATTTCTAAAAGTTCAGCCCTGGGCACAACCAGCTAGGGAAGATCTTGAAAAATGCTCATGGACATCGTATGGGGCCTCAGCTTGGATTCAATTTCTACCCCAGGCGCAGGCTCTAAGAACATTCATAGGAAGGAAGGAAAACGAGATCAAACCAGCTATATGCTATGTAGATGCAACGGGAGAGAGACAGTTCAGGGTGACAGAGAAGTCTGTGCATGTGGGCCGGAGGGCAACAAGACAAGGAACCCGGACACCCCACGCAGGTCAGATCAGGGCTGCACTCGGTGACCTTGGGCAAGTTATTGAGCATCTCTGCTCCTGGGTTTCCACATCGGTAGACAGGAATACTGATAACCCCTCATTGCCAGGGCTGATCGTCGCCTAGAGCCCCAGTATCCATTCTGAATGCTCAGCCCCATTGCTGCCATAGCATGTTACTTGGTATTTTTACTCTTACTCTGGACCCCAGACTTGTTTGGGGGCAGAGCTCTCGATTCCATGCCTGGCACATAGTGAGCGATAAATGTGGTTCCCTCCCCAAACTGGGTCCTTAGCAGTGCTAGTCCCAGGTGTCCTGCTGATGGCCCACCAGCCACAGGTGACCAGATCCTCCCGAGGTGACGAATGCCCCTCTGTGGCAGAAGGTGCGCTCCCACCAGCCACTGGCTCTAGGGCCAGGTCAGAGACCTCACAGTTAGCCTGTCTTCAGCAAGACAAGTCCTGCCACAATCCCAGGGCGGGGAAATATCAAAAAGTTAGCCCTCCAGGTTCCCATCTGAAACGCATGGATACTATGAAGTGTTTCAGTTAACCAAGGAGAGGGATCAAGATGTGAGTGCCCAGCAGGGACGGGGAATTTCTGTCTTCTCCCTTTGCTACAGAGAGTTGGTTCCTGCTCAAAAGGCAGCTGGCGATGAGGGGGAGGCAGATTTACAACCTGGAGTGGGGTGGGGTGCCTGGCAAAGAAACCAGCATCATCAAGTAGCAGGGAGAGCTGGCACAGGGCGAGCCTCCTCCACATTCCCGGAGTGGTAGTGGCTGCCTCATTGTCCGAGAATAGTGCTGCTGACAACAGCGACGCCGTGAACCACTAGCATATTTTGAGTTCTCCTTTGTGCCAGCCACTGTCTAGGTGCTTTGCAAATATATTCTTCCACGTAATTTGTATACCAGTGGTGCGAGGCTGCCTTTGCTTTCACGGAGGAAGACCCTGGGGCTCAGGGCCATGAGCTGGCTGCAGGGCTGGGTGAGAATTCTGGTCTTCTCCACACCCAAGGCCTGCTCCTGGGGACGTGACCTGTAAAGCCTCCGTCACACTAGACTTGGTGGGGAAAAGACAGTGGCGCTCAGGGGTCAGGCATCTTCTCGTAAATGCCTATGGAAGGTCTCAGGTCTTTCAGGGACCTCCACGATCACCTAGTCCAACCTCATTATCTGACAGATACAGACCCTGAGGCCCAGAGGGGAGAGTGACTTGTCAGAGGCCATAAAGCAAGTTCATGGCAGGTGGAAGGTCTGAAACCTTGGCTTTCCGTCCTCGAGGAAGGCACTCTTTCTGCAGAAATGCCCCTCCTACCCACCTCCGGGCCCACCAGTTCTCACTCAACTCTCACAACAGAGCCATAGGTCCCAACCTGACTTCTCTCTGATGGTTGGTCATCTCTTGTTCCAAACTCAAGGTTCTTCAGCCAGGAAAGCCCCATGAGTATGGGATGTTTCTCTGGAGAGGTGAGGGTGGCCCATGTAGCCCCGACTCTATCTGCCAATATCTGAATCTGTGCCGAGGGTCATGAGTAAAGGCGATCGGAGAGGAGGAGCAGGTGGCGGGCACCGTCGCTCGCCTCAGGGTTCCCTGTGCCCAAGGGGGACTGGGACTCTAAGATTTCAATGTGTGTTGCTCAGTCGATGTGAACTTCAGACCAACAGACAAGGCCAGCCTGTTAACCCTCCAGCATGACCTTCACTCCAGGGCTTATTTGTGGGAAAGAACCCCAAATCATAAATCTGTGGGGTAGTTGTTCTCTTTGTAAGTATCTTAGTCAAAGTGCTGAGACGCAAGATCACTTAGAAAATGGAAAGGAGATGTTTGCACTGAGTGTTAGATTAAACTGTTAGAGTCACTTTTTAAAAACGTATATATAACTTCTACGCTAAGGAATGCCTTTAGCTATGTTACCGCTACTAAGGGAATCTATTGCAGATGTTACACGGAGTTCATTAGAACTAATCAATGAAGACCAAGTCAAAGGGTTCATTATCTCCAGATTGGTGAATAAAACCTACCGCCTATGGCAAACAGTGTTTACCATCTCAAGTAAACTTGACACAGTGCTCAGAACAAATATTCTAATGATGTAGTGAATGAAAATGACTGTTTATAATCTGAAGGTTATGAGTCAATTAGCCTTAAAACTTTTAAAACAAACTTTTCAGTTGCTTAAAGATATACACAGCCCTGACTGGTTTGGCTCAGTGGATAGAGCATCGGCCTGCGGACTCAAGGGTCCCAGGTTCGATTCCAGTCAAGGGCATGTACCTTGGTTGCAGGCACATCCCCAGTAGGGAACGTGCAGGAGGCAGCTGATCGATGTCTCTCTCTCATCAATGTTTCTAACTCTCTATCCCTCTCCCTTCCTCTCTGTAAAAAATCCAATAAAATATTTTTTTTAAAAAGTATACACAACGTACAGTTACTAAAGCAGCTCATTTATTCCTTCTTGCCCCCTTTCGAAGGAAGGGCCTTCAGAACCATAATAAACAATGTACCAGTAATTTCGGGCGTAAGTGTTGCGATATGTTAGTAATAATCTTGCATTCTTATTTTCCAAAGTTTGTTTATTTTGGTCAGTTCAGTATATTGCACTGATTGAAGTTATTTTCTTCCCTAATTGTTTTAGGTATTTTCATTATATGAAATCTACCATGTGTTGGAGACGATTTAACCTACTTAAGTGTGGAACTGCTAGCAGAACTTGTACATTTACAGTAATTCAGAATGAGTAAGGAGAACAGTTCACCAGTGTTTAGTCTTATATTGAGGTGCTCAGGTTGGAATAAAGTGGTATAAAAAGCAAAAAATAAATAATAATAATAATAAAATAAACTTTTCAATCAGACAAGAGCACTCTTTGTCCTTGTGTAGGCTTAGTTAGAAATTTTACTTTATCATGATCTGATAGAAACTGATTGAAGTTGAGCTTAATCTGTTGAAACTGGCATGTAGCTCTCTGACCTCTCACATATATCTATACACAAGTTCATTGGTTCCAGGGTATCTTGTATTCTAAAGACTTGTGTCGAATAGCTTCCTAACATTTCTTAGATTTCCTGCTTAAAAATATATTGTGGCATCTGATTTTAACTTTTAAAAAATATATATTCTTATTGATTTCAGAGAGGAAGGGAGAGGGAGAGAGATAGAAACATCAGTGATGACACAGAATCATCCATTGGCTGCCTCCCATATGCTCCCTACTGGGGATCAAGCTGGCAACCCAGGCATGTACCCTGACCAGTATCGAACTGTGACCTCCTGGTTCATAGGTCCACGCTCAACCACTGAGCCACACCGGCTGGGCTGGTTTTAACTTTTATTTTAATCCAAGTTGATTCATACAGCTCTGGGGTTATTTTATTTATGTACTTAGTAGTTCATATGTAAACACACATGTATGAAATCTGTTACCAAAAACACACACAGGAAAAGCTGAGTGGGTTTCCTCCCAAAATATAAGGGATGTTTTTCACAGTGGTCTGATTTTAATCATGGATTCTGGAACAGGAAATGTAATTTTGAAAGCCCCAAGAAGTCACAGACACCAATGCGGGAAGGATATGCCTCACTAGAAAGATGCTGCAGGAAAGATGATGGGGCTTGCAAATGTGAGCCTCAAATCGAACGTCACAGGGCAGATGCTCAGCATCCCGTCTCTGATGGACGACTTCTGAACAGCCTAGCCTGCTCCAGGGCAAATAGCAGCAAGGATTTGCTTTATTTAATGTTGGTTAATCATTATCATAAGTGAAGCCGGCGGGGCTGCTGTGTACTTTTGCTGCCTTCCTCAATATCTGTATCTACAGCTTGGCTGGTGTGGCTCAGCAGTTGAGCATTGACCCATGAACCAAGAGGTTGCTGGTTCGACTCCTAGTCAGGACACATGCCTGTGTTGTGTGCTCCATCCCCAGTAGGGGGCGTGCAGGAGGTAACCTATCAATGTTTCTATCTGTTCCTTCTCCCTCTCCCTTCCTCTCTCTCTAAAAATTCAATGAAAACATATTTTTTAAAAATATCTGTATCTACAGATAGAGTTTATAACCATCAAAATCAACTAATGAATAAAGAAGATGGAGTGCTAGTACTGGGGAGGAGTGGACATGTGGGTTAACAGCCAGGAATGAGCCAAAACAGCTCAGACTTGTTTGTGGTTTTTTTTGTTGTTGTTGTTAATCCTCACCCAAGGATATTTTTTCCATTGATTTTTAGAAAGAGTGGAAGGAAAGGGGAGAGACAGAGAGAAACATCCATGTGAGAGAGACACATCCATTGGTTGCCTCCTGTTCCCACCCCGGCTGGGACTGGAGATTGAACCTGCAACCCAGGTGCATGTCCTTGACCAGGAATCGAACCCGAGACCCTTCAGTGCATGGGCCGACACTCTAACCACTTAGCAACACTGGCCAGGGCAAAACAGCTCAGATTTTTTCCCCCTCTTCACCAGGGATCAAATTGGAAACCAAGAGCTTAACTCTCAACATACAGCCTCCATTTAAGGGATGGTTATTTTTCTTCCGATTTGGCTGAGAACCACCCTCTCCCCTGAGGTGAGAGCTAAACAACCATGGAAAACACTTGCACATTTTGAGACTAAGTGCTCTGTTACCCGGGTAAGACACGTGGGGGGTGCTAGCACCCTGAGCTCAACCAATCCCTAGCTCGACACCAGGTGAAAGTATGAAGGATGCAGGTTGAAAAGTCAAGATTTCTTTAAAGTGTGTTGTTCCGTGGAGATGTTTCTTGCATCTCACTCCTATCAAGAGGGGCTTCAAGGACACTACTTAGGAAGTGTGACAAGCCTCCCCCGAGTCTGGGTCACCTGTGATGGCAGGGCAGGGGACCTCTCCTGAGACCGCCCTAGGAGGATGGCCGCTAGCACAGGGGACCCCTTCCAAGCCGCCCTGCCACGTTAGGAGCCTGGGATGCTCACCTGAGGCCGCATGGGAATAGTTGCTCACACTAAAGAGCTTTGCATCGATAAGGAGCCAGGGGAGGGAGGGGTGCAGGGACCTCACTAATGTGCCTAAATGTAGTCCTATGCTGGATTAGCCCCATCTTACTCCAAAGCCAAACCGTGACAGCACCCGTCAAGTAGAAACGTCCCCCTGTCCAGTCTGTTCTCCAAAAGCTGGCACTCTCTCTGGAAGCATCAGGGATAATCAGGGAAGGAGGAAAAGAGACAATCCCAGCCACACTGGCGTTTCCCCTCCCCAGCTTCCAGGGAGACTGGCGAGAAGCTTGAGGTTCCCCTTTAAGAATTACAGGGGATGGAACATCTTATCGCTGCGATCAGGTTGTTTTGAGACTCGCAGTGACCAAAGGACTTTTCATTTCCTGAAAGTGACAGGAAATCAAGGGACCTGCCCAAAGATATCATCTTTGGGTGGGGGAGAAAGGGGCTGATGAAGTAGGTTTGTCAGAGGATAAAAGAAGAGAAAGTTGTTTTACAGTCGCACCCTATCAAGTTCCACTGTCAACATCCCAGTTACTCTGTCTGCTGTTGTTCCCTCCAGGGAGTAGGCCCCTGTGGGTGAGGCTGGGGGATGCCCACGCTGGGTGCTGGTTGATAATTGCTTGGGAGGCAGGCCATTTTATAGGTCGGCATCAGAAGATGCCGAGGCTGGTGGCCCATGAGCAGAAGACAGCAGTGAAGGTCAGAAGCAATGGAGGGAAATGGGAAGAGGAAAAGTCAGGCGTGTGAATGTACTGGAAACGAAGGGTGGCCTCACGCACGGTGCTTCTGGGAAAGGTGGAGACAGCAATTAGGTCAGCTAGTACATCTAGGTTTGGGAGCTGGAGCTTTGGCTCAAGGGACGCCATTTGGGGCCTGAGCTTTTCTCTTTAACAGTAGAGAGAGTTCCCAGACACCCTCTAGCGCTCTCTCACTGACACCCACCTCTGCACACCCCCAGTCTGTCCCCGAAGCCCGCCCATTCTATAAGGCAGGTCCTTCTCCACTCTTGCATCCCCTCTGCCTCTCCCTCAGCTGGGGGCTTGTTTTTCCCAATGGACACATGCAAAGTCATTTCATACAGGAACCAGGGGAAACTAGAATCCAGCAAAAAACAGGAATGGAGTCCTCAAGAAATAAATACATCACACAGAAGAGTTGGGAAACAGAAAAGATGTAAGGGGAAGAGTTGGAGACATATTGTGTTTTGTCAACATAAGAAACGTCCAAACCTGTATAGAATTTTTATGAGTTTTTTTGAGCCAAACTGATGACATTTGCCTGGAAGCAAGATCTCAAAGGCCCCTGAGAATAACAGTTTTGCAGCTTCTTTTATGCCTTCGATATTAAGGAGGGGATTTAAGGAAGATTACATGGGGGTGGACAAAAGCAAGGCAGGGATTGGATTACAGGATAGTTAACAAGATTATGTGCTTTTTAGAGGGTGGTTAGAGTTTATTTCAAAGGTATGTTCATTTAGATTCACAAAAGCAATGGACAGAGCTTGCTGAAGGCAAAGATAGACCTCTATTAAAATGTTATATGCCTTGGGTGTGACTACCCCCCA
This sequence comes from Myotis brandtii, assembly GCF_000412655.1. Taxonomy (NCBI): domain Eukaryota; kingdom Metazoa; phylum Chordata; class Mammalia; order Chiroptera; family Vespertilionidae; genus Myotis; species Myotis brandtii. Next base: position 1,757,122 of record NW_005369902.1, read on the forward strand.
TAAACTGCCCAGTTAGGAATTTATGATTCGATCATCCTGTAACGTTACTTTCCACAGAACCCCCTTTTTGCACCCACAATTTATATACACAGGCATTTTAGGAAAATCAATGAATTTGGAATAAAACATTCTGATCCCATCCAAAAAGAGGTGTCCTTGAGAAAGTGATTCAGACATTAGATTTAGCATCAGTAAAAAGGGGAGGCTGGGCACGTATACAAAGATCTGTCCATGTCTTACTTTTTTAGAAAGGGCAGCAGTTTCTCTTCTTTCTAGAAGGTGGCTGGCTATATCATTTAAAAAGAAGCCCAAATATTTTTCTTCCCTTTTCCCCAGACAATTCCTGAAGCTGCCACTAGAGGGCAGACTGAGACCATGATGCTGCTGTGTTCAGAGCTGCTGCACATCCGTTTGCTGCCAAGGCAGCAGCCAGCTAGCCAGCCACCTCCTGCAGACATCTCATTAATAACAGAGCTGTAATTATCTTTACACAATCCCGATTGCAGCTCTATATTAGCCTCGCTGTTAGATTAAACCACACAAATAAGTATGCCGGGCAACTTGACTTCCCCAGCAGCCCCACCTTGGTGGCAACCAAGCTCATTAACATATCAAAACACAAACCCTACCCTTCATTTTCATAACAAAAGGGACCCCCTTTTATCTCCCCGGCAGCCCAATCTGTATTTAAATAGCTCTGTGAAAATTGATAACATTATTACTTTATTTCCCCAAGTCTGGCTCTGGGGATATCTCCAATCTGTTTCCTGCAGAAATGGGAAGGCTGGGTTTTATTAGGAAGATGAATCAGCCCTCCCTCCCCCTCTGTGGTTTGGTGTGTGTGTGTGTGTGTGTGTGTGTGTGTGTGTGTGTGTGTGTCTCGGGGGAGACGGGGGGAGGAGGGTAGAGGTGGGGGAGGAAATGCCTGCCCTGAAGATGCCAGAAATCAGGCATCCTTTCTGCCCTGTCACTAGGCCAGTCAGACAGACATTGCCTAATGTCTCAATGGTCTTGGGTCAAAACAAAGCCAACAAAACATTAAAAACAAACAGGCACACCTGGCACCTGGCGGGTGCATTCCACTCAGGGTGAGGTCCTGGGCTAGGGAATCAGAAGTGGCATCGTAGAGGCTGGGGAGGCCTTAGGGACCACCTCACCCCAGGTCCAGGGTCAGCCAAGTGCATTTAACTTACTTTGCAGAATGTCCCCCATCCAAACAAACACATCTGGATTCTGGGGGAGGGGCCCACTGTGTCCATCATCTCCAGTTCTTGCAATCTGCTCATTTCAGGATGAGGAACAGATTCCAGGAGAGGGGTGGGGGCGGCCCAGGGGCCCACAGGGTGGGACGGGACTCTCTGCGTCTCCTGACTCTACCACATCCCACCGCCTCTCACTTGACTCTTGAGCCTCACTTTCCCCATAAGGAACTGTGCAGACTCACAGGTCACAACCTTATTCCCTGGACCTAGCAGGGTGCTCACACAGAACAGGAGTTCCGCACATAAGTGACAGCAGGAACGAAAAGCTGGAAAGGGGATTCTTAGATCAAAGAGAGAGGTGGTTCCCAAAGCTGGCCCCTAACTGACCTGGGGGGCAATAAGTCAAGGCTGGGGCAGGTGGGGTGGGGAGCCTGGCATCCTTGGAGATTTTGGGGAGCACACAGTTGGGCCCCGATCTTGTACCTGCCAATGGACCTCTTTCTTCAGTTCACACTGACTTGGGATTGGCTCATAAATGAGGACAGCCTGAGGGGGCGGGGGGAGGAAGCAGGGCAGCGCTGAGAGGGAGGTGGGTATAGACCAGTGATGGCGAACCTTTTGAGCTCGGCATGTCAGCATTTTGAAAAACCCTAACTTAACTCTGGTGCCGTGTCACATATAGAAATTTTTTGATATTTGCAACCATAGTAAAACAAAGATTTATATTTTTGATATTTATTTTATATATTTAAATGCCATTTAACAAAGAAAAATCAACCCAAAAAATGAGTTCGCGTGTCACCTCTGACACGCGTGTCATAGGTTTGCCATCACTGGTATAGACCATTGGTGACCTGCTGTGGAGACCCTGGCATGCGGTGAGGAAATACCAGCCATCCCCTCCTCCCTCCAGCAGCCTCAGTCTGGTGGGGGCCAGAGGCCTCTCCAGGAAGGGCTCTGCGGTGTGGGAGGGAGCCCTGGAGACAGGACTCCGGCTTCTTCCCACTCGAGCCTGTCAGTGGTTCATGCATTTATTCATTGGACAAATATTAATTAAAAGTCTATTGTGTACCGAGCATTACACTAATCACGAAGAGGCACAGGAGGGAAGAAAAGGACACAATAAAGCCTTATGTTTACCATCCTGGAGTCCTGGAGCCCAAGGCAGCTTGGGGGGTCACCAGGCAGCTTCCCTTTCTCACAGGGCCCAGAGAGTGGGAGCTGGAAAGCAGCCCCGGGGGTCGGCCCTGTTCCCTGGCATCACAGATGGGGAAACTGAGACCAGGGGGCTGTGTCCTGCCAGTCCCCACCCCACCCGCAGACCAGTTAACGGTGTTGAATCCCCTTTTTAAAAAGTGTGTTTCCCTTTCCTATCAGGAAAGCTGCTTTAAAGTGGTGCATTTCTGTCTTTCTCAGGATCCTCGTCCTCCCAGCAGCCCTGTCAGGAGGGACATGGGCTGTGTCCCTCACAGGGGCTCGGCCTGAGGCCAGGAGGGACCCAGGAACTCAGGATGTAGGCCTGGTGTCCGGCACAGAGGACAGGAGTTTGGGGTCTGAGATTCCAGAGTCTGGGCGGGGCAGTTCGAAGGGGAGACACCCAAGACGAGCCCACAGGGGAGGGAACAGTGAGGCCTGCACCAGGCACCAGGCCATCCCAGCTTCAGAGTCTGATGACTGGAAGGGCGGGCGAGGAGAGGGGCTGCCCCGGAGCTCGGCTTACTGTATACGTTTATAACTTCTCAGAATTTACTCCTATATAACTCTCTTTTCTCATTTTGTGTTATCATCATTTCGTCTACACATGTCACAAACCCAAGGATGCCTTGCTATAGTTATTGCTTACATAATGCATGTCTATTAAAGAAGATAAAAAAATAAAAGACAGCAAAGCATGTGTATACTTATAGGATGTGCTCTATTTGCCTTTTTGCCATTTCTGGTTCTCTTGGTCTGTTCCTGGGGTCATCCCCTTCCCCCAAGACAGCTGTGCTCGCCCCCCTCCTCTGTGCCGTTAGTCAGATATATCACGTTTCTATATGCTACAGGGCCCGACAGTACAGTTTACACCTGGCGTTTTACTGTGAGCGTGGCACAGTGGGGGGCGGCGTATGCTCTTGTGGCTGGAGGGTGGGCTGGGGGTGAGGCTGCGGAAGTAGACTGTCCCAGTTCCCTTCTTGCTCTCTTGGATCCAGATTGATCCGAACAACCTTGTGTGAAACTGGCCTTCGCACCTTCTCTGCCCGGGCTCTTACAAGGCCTGCATCTCATCCCTGCTCCTCCCGGAGGCCCTGCCGGTCACCTGTCACATGGATAGCCTCCGTGTCCAGTCAGGAGGCCTATTGTTCTGAGTATTGGCCTTCCCCATGGTGGGCACGACAGCCCTGAGCCTCTCCCTCATACCATGAGCTCCAGCCAGCTCCCACCCCGTCTGCCCCACTAAGGATTCTTTGCTCGGCTTTATACATCAGCTCACACGAGTCCCCTGTTCTCAACTCCAACAGGGACCTGGGATGGTGGCCTCCGGGGATGCCTGAAAATCATCAGAAATAACTGCTGCGGCTGGGGCTGGGCTCCGGAGGTCGTGTCTGACTAGAACAGGGGAAAATTGCATTGTCTGTCACTGTCAGGGATATCAGCAGCAAACACAAACATTTCCGAAGCCGAGATGGATAGTCTGACGGCCCGCAGTGCCCGGCGGTGCTGCTCAGAGCCTGTCCAGGGTCCTGGGGACTCTTCCATCACCCCAGCATCAGCGATGTCTGATCTTTATGTCCGCGCCAACTCTCCAGGGTGTTGAGTTTTGAATCTGCCATTTATTGAATTCTGCTGCTCGGTAGGGAAGAGGCCAACCCAGCAGGCTCACACATGTACGCATGTCAGCGTCCAAACAGTCTGTCTGCCTCCTCCGTCTGGTTTGATGTCCCTGTCAGCCCCGTGTCACAGACATGATGAGCGTGAATATTCCCATTTCCCCGATGAGGAACATGGTGCCCAGAGGCAGTCAGAGATATGCAGCTATTAGAGAAGGGAATGAAATATCTAACCCACTACTCGGACCCCCAAAAGAAAATGCTTTCTAGCCTGTTCGTGCCTCTTGGCCTAACAGGATAAAGGGAATGTAGGGTCTGGAGTCCCTGGGCAGTGCTGCCTCCGCCCCATGCCCCATGCCCTGACCTGCCTGGCCACAGCTCTGTGCACTTCTAAGACTTCCAGGGCCGGCCTGCGCAGCAGCTGCCTTCACCGGCGGCCTGCTCACGAGGCTGGCTGGACATGCCTGGAGTTAACAGCCAAGAGAGAGACCCATGGAGTATTTGGAGGGGTTCAAATCCAGCCGGCAAGGTGTGTTATCTAATGTCTTCCTCGTGATGACTGTTGAAGGGGAATCAGCCACATTTTCTTAGAGAAGCTCACAGAGGCTTAGCCAGATGGACTTAGTGACCCCCCCCCACCCCCCAATGGCCAGGCCCATCTGGTCCCAAAGCGTGTAAGAGGCTAAGTATAGGAATGCTTGCATTGGGGAGGAATATAACCAGACGTGCCCTCAAGCCAAGGCTAGGAATAAGGTCTTCTGCTGCTGCTGGTGGTCTGAGAGGGTCCAAAGCGTGCCTCGATATTCAAGCCCTTCCTCATGGCCTTAAAAGGCCAATAATCTCAATTCACTAGACGTCTGTTTTACATAGGACTAGATGGGATTGTGGTAGCTCAAGCAGTGAGCTACTCATGTGTACCCATAGTTAGGTTCTATGTTCTCTATGTTGTTCATCTCATTATTTATTTATTTATTTTTTACTGAGTTCTGTTATTTTTTTTTCTTCTGTAAAGTTAAAATGGGTAGGTGGCGGGGGAGATGGGGGGGGCAGGGGTCCTTTGCCATACCAACTGGACTGCAGTCTAGAAGTTGGCAAACGCCTACTCAAAAGTTATTTCCAGCTCTAACCGGAATTCTTGTGCAGCTTCTAGATAAAAGGCGCCTTCCCTGACCTGGGTGGAGTGGGCACGGCATGTAGGCGGATGTTGTCCCATTGGTGTAGGAATCCACTCCGAACACCTGCCATTTATTGAGCAAAGGCCCTCTCTGTGCATGGTTAGGGGTGTTTTACATATTGCCTTTCTCCTAATTTTCTCACCCAGTGAGTGAGTCCCTCTCCATGGCCCCACATTAGACATGAGGGAACAGGATCAGAGAAGTTAACCTGCTTCATTAGTAGTGGGATAATTTGGGATTTAAACACAGATTAAAAGCTCTAAAAAAAAAATCTCTCTCATCCATTCTGATGTAAGAAAGCAAAGCCATTCCCAAGATAACCCATCCAGGAAAGAGACAGGGAGGTCCTACAAAGAATTCGGGGGCAGCCCTAGCCAGTTGGGCTCAGTGGATAGAGTGTTGTCGGCCTGTGGACTGAAGGGTCCCCAGATCAATTCCTGTCAAGGGCACATGCCCGCATTGCAGGCTCAATCCCCAGTAAGGGGCATGCAGGAGGCAGCCAATCAATGATTCTCTTGCATCATTGATGTTTCTATCTTTCGCTCCCTCTCCCTTCCTCTCTGAAATCAATAAAAATATATATTTTTAAAAGTGCTGGGGCAGGGAGATATATATTTAGGGAGTTACAGTGTGATTTGAGGACATGGTCCTGGATTAAAGAGAGGAATCTAGAGGCACAGCCTGTCCTTAATAGCCAGGTCTGTGACTTAGGAAAACAATCTGATAGGATCGATTAAAATGTAAAATGAGCATGTCTTTGATTAACGGCCTGTCCTTAATAGCCAGGACCGTGACTTAGGAAAACAATCTGATAGGATCGATTATCGATTAAAATGTAAAATGAGCATGTCTTTGATTAACAGTCATACTTTTAGGACTTGACTCCACAGACACAAAGCCTGTTTTTTGTTTGTTTGTTTGTTTTTAAATATATATTTTTATTGATTTCAGTGAGGAAGGAGAGGGAGAGAGAGAAACATCAATGATGAGAGAGAATTATTGATCGGCTGCCTCCTCACGTCCCCTACTGGGGATCAAGCCTGCCACCAGGCATGTGCCCTTGACTGGAATCAAACCTGGGATCCTTCAGTCTACAGGCCAATGCTCAATCCACTGAGCCAAACCAGCTAGGGCACAAAGCCTTTTTATAAGGGTAAAAGTGCAAGGTGTGTGTGTGTGTGTGTGTGTGTGTGTGTGTGTGCAGCATATTTTCTCTTAGCAAAAAAAAAAAAATAAAAATAAAAAATTTGCAAACAATTTCAGTGTCTACCAATAGAGGACCAGATGATGGGTTGTGGTGCATTCGAAACCTAGAATATTATGCAACACCAGAAGGACTGCTACAAAAGCCAGAACTTAGCAAAGCATGCACTTCAAATATGTGCAGTTTATTACATCTCGGTTGTATTTCAATGAAGCTGCTTTAAAAAAAATCGAGTTAGATGCACCTATATTGGCCAAAAAGATGTCCCTGATCTACGCCTCAGGGACAAGGGCAAGTTTCCATGTACAGTGTGTGGTGTAATTCCATTTTGGATTTGAAAAATTGGGGAGTCATGATGTAAGCATCCATACGTGTGTTTATGTAGGCAGAGGGAAAGTGGGAAAGGTCATTTTCTACTGATCTCGGTGAGGAAGGTACGATTCTCAAGGAAAATAGCAAGACTATTAAATATTTTTATATAGCTCTCGATGATATGGCTTTTTACAGCAAGCTTCTATTGCTCTTATAATGAAAAAGAAATTGTAAAATCACACAGAGTCAGTGAGTTTCCACAGAAGTATACCCTGTCTCCTGGGCTGATGAGAATCACTTGCCGCAAGGGCAACGGGCACCTGGGGACTCGCTGTTCCTTCGGGCCGGCGAGGGACACGCTCGGCTGGGGCTGTGTTGACCCGGCTACCGAGCCCATTGCAGCGGGTGGGGCGGGTTGAGTCTGGAATAGGAACAGAAAGGCCAGTGGCAATAGAAAATGTATTTCCTTTCCCAAAAGGCTACATGATAAAATAGCGGATTTTAATCCATTCACGATGGGAAGTATGTGTAGGCTGGGCTTTTAGCGCTGCCTCAGGCATCGGACTGACCCCATGGGGACCCCACCTACCTCAGTGACAGCAGGATGATCTTCTCTGTCATAATCTCGTCTCTCCTTGTGGGAGGAAAAATAAATTCCTCGGGAGGCCTCCCGGCAGCCCCAGCCCAGCAGATCCAGCAAGGGCAGGATTTCGTCCATTCGTTCAGCCCTCAAACACTTATGGAGCACTCTTTCTCTACTTTTAATATTTTGCTTGTATCAGGCACTGAGGATACAAGAATTCCAAGAAATGTCTGGGCTCCACATGGAAACATCAAGTTACAGAACAAGTGGAGACCAGAGGGTGATGCTGACAGCGAGGGCTTGAAACCATTCATTTATTCTTCTTTCACTCAAAGCGGAGGACTTGAGCTAAGAGATGAAAGGAGAATGGGGAAGTTTCCAGTGGAAGAAAAATCAGGCTCCTTCACTGTGGCTCTGAGAGCAGGACCAGGATGCAGGGCAGAGTTGGACACAATGGGAAGCCTTTTCTCATGATTAGCACTGACCTCCCGTGGGCAGTCCTGGGGGCACTCCGGTCCAGGTGGGAATTCAGTTCCTGACAGTGAGTGAGGGAAGAGGGTAGACAATGAAATGAGATTATATAGCATATCCATAAGTAGATGTCAGTGATCCACGAGTGAGGGGGCCATCGGGGCTGTGAGCAGCGAGTGAGGGATAACAGACAGAAATGACCCTGCAGGGCCTGTGGTGTTGAGCTGGTGAGAGCAGTGGAAAGCTGGACTCTGGTGGGAACACAGACAGCTCATCCTCTATAGTAGGAGGGCAGGCAGAGAGGGTGGAGACAGACACAGGCTGTGTGGGGGGCTGGGGAGAGGGATGTCTGATGATGGGAGGATGACAGGTTTCTCTTCTGGTAGCTTCTGCTTTCTCAATAAAACAATATTTAAAGGCCTCAACCAAGAATGAAGGGTGGGTGTCGTGCTGGAGGTTTAGGGATGGAGAAAAGGATATGAAATAGTCATCTCAGAGAGTCAGTGAACGAATGGATCTGGGGCATAGGACAGTGCTGGGAGGTTGAAGTTGGGAGTCAGGGGACAGAATTAGGGCCAAGAATTACATTCTGTGGGATCTTTTTCAAAATTATATTTTTTGAATAAGTAACTTCCAAGTGTCAAAATTCAAAAGATACCAAAGGATAAACAGGGACAGTCTCCTGTTCTCCAGCCAGAGGCCGCCCTGTTGCCAGTTTCTTGTGAGTCCTTCCCAAAGATGCCTGATGCATTTATCAGCATTTCCATGTGGAGCCAGCATCTTGCTTTTTTCACACAACAAAAGGCATGGAGATCCTGCTCTATCTATAATAATAAAAGCGTAATATGCTAATTAGGCTGGACGTCTTTCCCGACAAAAGCTGGGGCTGGGAGGGCCAAGGTGGCCGCTGTGGCAGGCAGGGGCTGAGGCAAAGGCAGCCACCGAGGTGGTGGGGGCCGAGCCCCTTGCACGAATTTCGTGCACTGGGCCTCTAGTAAGAATAAAAAGAGAAACATTCCCACCAGAATGCAATCTCTGGAGGGAAGGGATGTTCCACTCTTGTCCACCATGGTATCTTCAGCACCCAGGACAGCGCCCGACACAAAGGAGGAATTCAGTCACTGATGAATGAACTGAATGAGTCCTTTGGTTCTTCACCTTCCACTGAGCGCACCTGCTGCACTTTATTCAGTGGTCCCTTTTACGCTTTTAGGTTATTTCCACACTTTTGATTCTATAATTAGTGCCTCCGTGAATAACGTGGTGCACACAGGCAGCTTCACAGGTGTGTGAGCCTACCTGCAGGATAAATTCCTACAAGCGGAATTGCTGCATCAAGGGTATGTGCTTTTGTGATTTTGATGGATAGGGTCAAATGATTCCCCCCACCCAATTACATTTTCAATAATTTCATGATTTGCTGGATGCATTTACCATACATTTTGTGTTTTCGCATTGGTTTTAAGCCACCTTCCAGTGTTCTGTTCACCCACCCCTTTTCTGTTGGGTACGCGTGTAGAATAGCAGTATTCCCACCCAGTTTGTGACCATTCCTTGTTTTATGGGCCACACTAGCATGATTCCTGCCTTGAGGTTAGCCTTCTCAAGGGTGTTGGGCACAGTGAAGATGCCACAGACTTGCATCCAAGTATTCAAGATTCCTGGAGTGTGAGGGCCGGGGGCAGGGGTGGGGGGGGCCACAGGGAGCCTCAGTGGAGTCACGTTTTAGGGATGAGCTGGATGTCTAGACACTCTCATCAGCTCAGCCTTTCTCAGGAACTTTTCCCTAAAGTCTCTGAGGGGATTTACTGTTTCATTTACCAAGACCCAGATGCTTCCTATCAATCTCTCTGTATATTAAATTCCCAGCTCATTTTAATTACTTATTGATTAGCCCCAGGAGAACTCTAGCATAGATGGAGGCAAAGGGATATTTCTCTCTGAGCCTCAGGTGGAAAAAAAAGGGTTTAAACTTTGCAAACTTTTGACCCTCAACTAATTTGTCCCAAACTTCCTTTCCCTGCCCTTTCTGATACTTGATCTCCTTCCAACATTTATTCCCATTCTAACAAGGGGTTCCCAATGTTTTAATTCCCTCTGACATTTATCACGACTGTGGCAATGACTGGCTTGGCAGCAGGAGACCCTCACAGACTTCCACATGTCTCCTCCCCAAGGGACATTTGAGGAGGGAGTGGCATGGGGAGCTGTCCACGACCTCCGCCAGGAAATCTCTGCGAGACTTTTCCCCACACCTGGAGCAATGATGAGGGAGGTGTGGGAATTTAAGCAGGGCGCCTGTGTCCTTGCGCCACGAGTCTTTTTTTCAGACTCACATCCATTCACTCGTTCACCCTCACTTTTCTGGAGCACTTGAGCATTCTCTTTGAGGCAGACTGAGTTGGTGTACGTAGAAGAGAGGATTGTATGCACAAGACGAATGCTGGAGATTGGAAAGTCCTGCCCTCATTGCCATCACTGTGAAAAATGCCACATTCACAAGCAAGTTTAATCCATTTCAGGTCTCAGACCTCTTCCTAAAAGGGCTCGGGAGGGGGAGCATGCAGGGAGTTCTCTTTCAGCTTTGGAATTTGGCCCTCACTTCCTAATCTCTGAGTTCCCTCAATCCACAGTCACCATGGAGAGACCTACTGTGTGCAAGATGCCAGGCTAGGTGCCGTGGGAGACTGCTGAGTGTTTCTTCCATTATATCCTCAGCCCAGAACAACGCCTGACACATGGGGAATTCAGTACATGCTGAATGAATGCTTTGTTCTTCATGGAATTCCGTTGCACAAAGGAGCACAATGCTCCTTTGAGAAAGAAGTTCAAGGAGCATTGTCAGGACAATATGGGGATGTTTGAAATACGGGGAGCTGAGTGCAAATCCTGCCTGGTTTAGGACCGAGCTAGATTGACGTTTTCCTTGAAGCGTCTTAAGGAAGGGTTTATAAAACACAGTAACAAGGTGAGCAAGACTTAGGAGAGAAATGTTTCAGATACCTAGAGGAGCTCATTTTCCCAGCCTCCCCTCCCCCCCAAAAAAGCATTTTAGAATCGTTTGTTTCCATTCAAGTAATCAAGAAGTTAATGCTAGATTATTCACATCTATTCCTGAAACCGAAGGACTTTGGAATGAACAAACGGACGAATGAGTGTTGTGAGCCGGGCCTGAGTTATCGGATGTTTCCAAAATGACGAAGCGGTGCAGTGGGTTTTTCAGTTAGGCCTCTCTGCGCACTCCGCCCCATCCCCCCACAATTAGTCCTCCTTAATGAGCCCTCACCGGCATCGCAGGAATGTGTGCCCATTCTGATTCACCTCTCCTGGGCTTGGAGGAATCAAAGGCCTGAGTTCATTAAGCAAATGAATAGGAGAGACACAGTTTCAGAAGAAATATTTAGCCTATCAAAGGAGACAGAAAGGATTTTTAACACATTTTTAAAGTCATCCACCCACAGGTAAACTCTGCTGTGCTAATTAGAAGTTGTTCTTTTGAACCCACGACGTCTGTCCCCACTGGACTTGGATTTGCATCTTTGTTAGATGACCTGCAGTCACGGCATGCCCCTCAATATAATTCAATAATTAAAATGGGAGAGCTCATATTTCTTTCTAGCAGGAGGCAGTGAGGTGTGGAAAGACCATGGGCTCTTTGTTTAAATGCCAGTTTTTACGACGTTCTAGCAAGAACATATCCAGCATTCCATCCGTGTTCCTAAAACAGAACCAGCCGCATACATTTCAGTGAACTTTTTTAACCTCTGAGCCTCAGTTTCTGTACCTATCAAACTGGATGAATAATACAGAAGTGTTAGGAATCATTAATACAGCAAACACTCCCATAGCGCCAGGCATTATTCCTGGTGCTTTAGGAATATTAACCCATTGGTTCCTCATAACCCTGTGAGGGTGGGGAAATGAAAGCGAAGGCAGGGTAAGGAGTAAGGAATTTCCCCAGGTCACCTCGCTCAGAGAGCAGATATAAGTAAGATTCATCCAGAATCTGGTTCCGAAGTGTGTGCGCGTGACCACTCCCCTGTGCTGCCTCTCATATTGACCATTCATTAAGGCCTGGAACCTCACTGGGCATCTACTACTGGACGATCTCACATTGGGTAATTTTCCTGTTTTCCATTTCTCTGGAGTTTGACACATGAACTTGAATTTGTGCAGTTGACTGTGTTGTTGGAGGTGGACGGGTGGGGCACTGCAGAGACCGGGAGTCCCGGGGTGCAGGTTTGGGCCCCTGTCGGAATCCCACATTCAGCGCCTTCCTTAGGCACTCATTTGCATCCAAGGCATCCTCCCCAGCTGCTACTTTTGTAGATGTTGATGCCCATGGGCATAGACTCTGGAGTCTCTCTTAGCCAGCCTCTCTCGCGACTCTTCCTCTGTCTTCCCAGTGCGCCAGCATCTGCCATGAGGAGGCACAGCCCATATCTCACTACATCCCCTTCCATGACTCACATCTTCACAGCTATTACTCATCCCCCTAAATCACTTTGGAGGTGTTCCCTGGGCCCTCGAACCCGCTTCCACAGGCTCTCCTCTAGGCAGACCCCATCGCAGCCTGGGGAGCCAGAGTTTAAATTATAGGTACACCCAGAGAAAACCAATTTCTTTCTGTGATAAGGTCTCTCAGGAAAGGTCAGGCAGGTAAATAACTGTGAGGGTGGAAATGATGGTATCTCAACAGCACATGACCTGGTAAGAAGGAGCTGGGGTTCCCGTAAATTGTGCTTTCTCTTTGTCCTGTTAAAACAAGGTCACAGAAGGGGGAGGAGTCAAATTGGGGTGTGATGTTGGTTGAAGCCCCAGCCTCAGCTCCCCGATCCTGTGGAGTGCTCTGGAGTGGAGTGTCAAGTGCACTGTAGCATTTGTCCCACCTGGAGACCAGTCATTGGCTTTGAGCCCCTGGGGGTATGGAAACTTCCCAGGATGTGGGCTCTTTGTGTAGGTAAAGGTAGCTCCAGGGGCTCAAGGGGAAGCCCTGAGGACAGTTGCAGGTGGTGCCAATAGGAGCCAAGGGTGCAGAGGGGGAAGAGGTGCACAGTGTGGGTAGAGGGCACCTGAGTCGAGTGTCTGCACAGAGCCCTGTGCTACCTCTAGCACAGACCATATCTCACTACCTTTGAATATTCTGTAAGTTCTTAGGGACCAAAAACTTCAGATCCGAGGGTGACTAAGACAAGTAGGTGCTCAGTAAATATCTGTGAATGCATGGATGATTATGGACAAAGGCTGACACACCCCAGGACCGGCGTGTAGCTTATTACGAAGAAGCGCTCTTCTGTCTTTTTGAGAAACCTCAAGACGAACGTCCCTATCAACTTAGCATTTGAAAAATGGTTCATGCCCATTTCCGTTCAGGATTATTGTTTTTAAAATGAGAGGTGCAGAGGCCTGGTTTGCGCCCTGGAGATTCCTGCATACAGAGGTGAACCCCCCTGTTGCCGCCTTCCAGGCTTAAAAGTCTGAAGTTGGAACTCCCCTGGAGAATCAGCGACTACTCCCCAGCCATTTCTTCTTTCTTAGAAACTTGCGAGCCAGTTTCTTCATTAATAAAACGAGAGTTAGACTACATCAAAGGCTCCTGCTCTTTTGTGTAAGGGAGCTATTTATGAACACAGAAATATGTTATGCATGCACCTCTGTGATTGATTTTGGTATTTATTGTTTGAGAGAATATATGACAAAAAGCTCCTAAGAGATTCAGTGATTCTTTTAAATAAACGTACTTTTTATCCATTAGAATAGTTATGCTGATTTTCCAATTAGTAGCAGGCTGGCAAAGCAAGATGCATTATTTATATCTTCTATCCAAATTATTGGTGCATTTGAAGATGGTCACAGAGCAGGTGTTCCCTCAGCCTCCTTCCTGTCCTGAGGTTATCATCCATAGTCAGATCATAAAAAGGCCTCACCTTTCTAAATAATTTTTTTGTTATTTATTGATTTGAGAGAGAGGAAGGAGAGAGAGAGAAGAAAAAGAGAGAGAGAGAGATCAATTTGTTGTTCCACGTATTTATGTATTCATTGGCTGATTCGTGTATGTGCCCTGACTGGAGACCAAACCCACAACCTTGGCATATGGGGACGATGCTCTAACCAACTGAGCTGCCCGGCCAGGGCTCAGAGTAATTTAACCAGCTAACAGATAACTTCACATTTGGATAGCTCTCATCTAATCATTACAGAGTAGGGAGTCCTGGCTTGAAATTGGCCCAGGGACACCTAAGGAACAGGTGGGCCACACTGTAAGCCTTACATTTTCTGAGGGGTTTTCAGCTGAAGGTGAAAGAAGAACATCTTTAGAACGAAATCTTGAGGGAAAGAAGAAATGCAGAGGAGTATAGGATCTGTGCCTGAAACTCCTGCCACAACCCAAGAGAGGGCGGGGATGCAGGTGTGATTCCAAGAAGCACTTTGATGATGGTACAATGTGAAAGAGGGGTGTTGTGGGCTGCAGACATTGGTGAACTGAAGAAGTAAGACAACACAAGCTACTTGTTTTGGTTCTTGCTGCTACATCGCTACCAACCCAGAGGCTTACAACCACGGTTGTATTACCTCCCACAGTTCTGTGCGTTGACTGGGCTCAGCTGGGCAGTTCTGCTGCTGGGCTTCCTTGCAGCAGATGGTCAGTATGGTCAGATGGCAACTAGGGCTGGAGACATCCTGAGGCTCTATAACAGTGGGCAATTATAACCTACTCCGTCGTTCTTTTGACATTGTTTCTGTAAATGCTGACTCTAATAATGTAACATAAATAAATAGCATCCTATATAATAAAGAGCTAATATGCTAATTAGACCGAACAGCCTAACGACCTTCCAGATGTCCTTCCGGACGACCTTCAGGACGAAGCAGGGGCTGCAAGGGCTGGCCAGGGCTGGGAGAGCCGAGCCCCTTTCACGAATTTCGTGCATCGGGCCTCTAGTGTTTGTATAAAAAGCCTAGGAACTAACTTCAAAAGATACAGTCTCCAACCTTCAGGAATCACAGCTCTGGGATATTTGCTGACTTTCAACCATAAAACCCGGATGTTGCACACCAGATCATTGCTCGACCAGTTTTGAGATCCTTATTGAAATGGGCTGTGATGGTCTTCACATAGAGAACTTTTCAACCCCCTTCCCTTGATCTCTTTGCTCTGTGCTCCTTCTCCTTATAAAAACCTCTGCCTACACTGAGATGTGAAGATGGGCTTTGGGATGACAGTCCTCATCTTCTCAGGTAGCTGGCACTTGAATAAACCACTTTGCTTTCACCAGCACCCATCTCACAAATTTGGTTTTCATTGCATCAGGCAGCCAAACCTAGGCTTCATAACAGCTCAACGAAAGGCTAGGGCAGCTGGTTCTCTCACACCCTGTAATTTCAGGGCCTTTTCAGGTGGTCTCTTCAGATTTTTTCTATGGAGGCTCTGGGTTCCTTTGAGCACAAAATGCAAGTGGGAAGCCCACAAGTGGCATGGCTGCCACCTTTTATCAGTTAATCAGTTAAGTGAGTTACAGCTCACATTCATTGTGGGAGGGTTTACACCAGGGTGTGAGCACTGAGAGCTGTGGCTTAGTACGTTGCCCTGGTGCCCCAGTTGGGGGACTCTGGAGAATGCACCCTGGTCTGTACCTGAGAATGCTCTGGGACTGGAAATTGTGACCCTGGTGAGGTGCTGCCCTCATGTGTCTTCATGGAGTTAGCATGGGCATAGGGCAAAAGCTTGTGCAGCAGCCCTGCCATGCTGTGTGTGTGTGTGTGTGTGTGTGTGTGTGTGTATCTTGGAGTGGGGTGAAGTTGCCAGGGTCCTGCCTTAAGAAACTTGCAGTAGAAAAAACAAAACAGTGCTTTTTGTTAATATGAATATGACATAATTGCATTCATAGGCTGAGGAAGCTTGGGTTATGTCACAATACTTGGGTGGGAAGAGAGGAGATGGATGCAGGTATTCTGAGTGTACGCTGAGCCCATGAATCACAGAAGGCATCAGATGATGCCTTCGTCTGTATCTCATTTGATCTTGACCATGATCTTACCCTATTTCTAAGTCTAAAAATGCAGAAACCAAGGTTTGAAGAAATGACTTAACTTCTAGAAGACCACATGGCTAGTGAGCACAGAGCTGGGGCTGAAAATCAAGCCAGTCTGACTCTAATGCTTTGTTTTTTTTCTTATCTCTCCATGCTGCCCCTCCTACTTCCCATCAGCAGCTCTGAGTCCACACCCTGTATAAAACTTCTTACTTGGCCCCACACCTGAATATTTAATGTTGTCACTCTTTTAATTGAGGCCTTTATCAAAATGAGACTTTCCCTCTTCTCTGCACATCATCCCTGCTCCCTAACGATGTGTTTATTCAACACAGGGCATGGAGGTTATTTGTTCTGACAGCCGCCCCACCTGCTGGCCCAGCTGCCCCCGCCCCCCGCCAGACCCCCCTTCACCACCACCATGTGACAGGTGGTGGAGAGCAGAGCCGCATCAGCCCACAGTTGAAAGCAGAGGGCACAGCAGGACGATGGCCCCATGTTGGGCCAGTCCAGTGACATGAGGGCAGAGCCACGATGCAGAAAGGATGCTGTGACAAATGCAGGGTACCAGCTTGCCTTTAAAATCTCAGCAGTGTTTTCTAGACCTGGCAGCCAGCATGTTCAGCTCAATAAACATTAGGGAAGGAGATTACAGCTGAAACAGATTAAAGGTGCACTTAAGATTCATCTCTCCTTCTTAAAAGAGAAAACAAAGGGGAAGGAGTGGGTGTTTTATTTAAGGCAACGTGAATGTGTATTGGGGGAGTATTGGTATTTGCTATCTCTGAATCCAAACTCAATGAGTCAACTACCTCTTTAGCACTTAATTGGGTATGTAATAGGCATCTCAGGCTTACCATGTTCAAAGACAAATTATTGTTCCCCTCACCTCCCAAACTGCTTCTCCTTGTGTCCCCCTCATCCCAGTAATTGGTAGCTACATTCTGTTGGGTACACTGGCCAAAGGCAGTGTGGATTCCTACCCTTCTCTTCAATGACCCCCCCCACCCCCATTCAATCCATCATCAGACCATGACCTCTCCACCTCCATCGTTTACCCAGGACCCTGCTCCCACTCGGCATCATTCACCACCGAAGTCTTCTGCTCACACCCTAAGGCCCCACCCACTGGGATCAACGTCTGTTCTTCACACCACAGACAAAATCATCCTTTCCAGATGATTTCCAGCTCTGTGACCTGCTCAGAACCTTCCGATGGCTGCTCATCTCTTTCAGAAAGAAATCCAGAACCCCCACCTGTGGCCCTGAGGTCCTGCATGGTCTCGCTCGCCTCTGCCTGACAGACTTCCCTTCCTCTCTTATTTTTGTGGTTCTTTTCAACTGACTGCAGTTCACATGCAGTAGAATGCACAGATCTTAAGCATACAGCTCAGTTGAGTTTCACCTGGGTATAGATCAAGGCATGGAATAATTCCCTCATATTTTCCATCCAGTTAACACTCGCCTCCACCCACAGTAACCATTAGTCTGACTTTTATCACCATGGATTCACTTATGCCTCTTCTTAAACTTCACTTACATGGAATCCTAGACTATGGATGATTTGGGGTCCTGATTCTTTCAACATTATTTTTGAGATTTGCCCATGTTCTGATATCAAGACTGTGTTCATTTATATTGTTGTGAAGTATTCTACTGTTTGTACCACATTTCATTTATATGTTTTACTGTTGATGGGCATTGTTTTCAGCGTTGGGCAATATATGTCTCTTTATTTTCTTGCATATATACCTAGGAATGGAATTTCTGGTAAATAGAATAGGTATATACATACCTTCATTAGAATTACTAATTGATTTTCTGACATGATTTTATACTCCTACCAGCAAAGAATGAGAATTTCATTTGCTTCCTATGCTTGCAGATACTTGGAAATTTTCAGCCTTTTTAGCCGTGCTTGCTTCAAAATGTTACTTCCCTGAGGAGTCATGAGGCTGATTACCTTTTCATTGGCTTGTTGCCAATTTGGGTATCTTCTTTTATAAGTTACCTGTTGAAATCTGTGGCCGATTTTTCAAACTTCAGTTGTTTGTCTCTTTCTTGTTGATTTATGGGAGTTTGAAAAATATTCCAGACATGAATTTTTTATTAGACATGCATTATAAATATTCCCTTCCTGGCTGTGGTTTGCTTTTTCTCAGTGTGTCTTTTGAGGTGACCTCATCTCTTACCCTCTCATTTACTCCCTCAGGCCCTCCTCTGGCCTTCTTGCTGGTCCTGCCATAAGCCAGACATGAGCTGAATGCCCCCCCCCCAAATATCTGGATGGTTTACTCCTTTACTCTACCTGGGTCTCTGCTCAAATGGTATCTTCCCAGAGGACCTTCCCTAACTACTGCACCCAAAATATCTTTCCCAAGCTTCTTAGCCTGCCTTATTTTTCCTCATAGTATTTACAACCTAATATATATTAAATTGTTTGTTTGTACCCTTCCGCACTTGACATTAACTCTGTGAGAACAGGAACTGGGTCCATTTTGTTCCTTCTGAGCCCCCAGCACTGAGAGGGTACTGAGCACTTGTTGGATAGTCAAAAAAAGTTGTTAAATGCATAAAAATTTGAGTAGATTTATTAGTCAGAATAGAGATGAGTGAGGTGGTGTAGTAATAAATAACACCAAAATCTTCGTATTTAAAACTTCCAAAGGTTCTCACTGAGGCTGTAGCTCTAATGTGGATAAGAGGGGGATTCTGTTCATTATAGTTGTTGATTGATGGAGAAGCCACCATTTTATGATGCCACCTTCTCAAATACTGGCTTTTGGGTTGGCCATGGTGAGGGAAGAGAACATGGAGAACAGAGTGCTGCCCCTTAAATTATTTCGCCCAGAAGTGGCACACATCACTTCTGCTCACATTTCATTGTCCAAAACAAGGCACATGGCTGGCATGTGTTTCTGAAAATCCTAGTGAGCACGGTAATGTCTACCACAATGAATGAAAGCATGAATGAATGCCCACATACTCGGATGAATGGATGAACAAATTAATTCAGGGAATAAAGGTGAAGATATGGGGGGTCAGGTATGCAGGAGAGGTTCCGAGCCAATTTCTTAATCTTCTCTCATGATGTTGCATGGGACCAATATTGTCTTCTGTTGAGAAACAGCTGGTGGAAGAATGCCTTTAACAGTGCTCTAAGGAGCAGAGGAATAGCAATGAATATTTGCTGTGTTTTTATTATGTTCCAGGACCATATGCCTAGTGCTTTACATGAATTACTAAAGTAGATAATATTTGCCTCATTTAACAGTTGGAGCACTGAAGATGCAGAGAGGTGAAATAGATGGTCCAACGTCTTGCAGCTAGCTGAGCAGAGTTTGACTCTCAAACACATACTCGTTCCACAGTGTACCAAGTTACAGACATGGTGCCTGGGGGAGTTCCTCTGTGATCTCCTGTCTCTCCATTTAGGTCATAGCTGGAGTCACAAGCCTCATTTCACTGTTGGACTTCGCTGAGTGCTTACAGTGACCCTCAAGTTATTCCGAACCAGGCCAACCTGGCCAGTAGGGTCACTTCACCAATGCTATAACCGAACAACTTCTACCCATTCATTCCTGTTTCTTCATTGGTTTTTTTAAAATTCCATTTGGCCAGTCTTGAGTACTCCCGATATGCCCATTCCTCCAGTTACTAAGACTGAACCTTTATACAGTACAAGTACATCAAACTGAATGTTCATGAATCTCTGAGTAGATGCATGACACTGGGTAGGACAGAGGCAGCTGCGACCCAGTTAGGGAGATTGCACATCCTCCCAGCTCAGAGGGCCCTCTGAGCCTTGGGCAGGGGGAAGCTCTCCTTCTTCCTAACCGGGGGTTGGACACAGCATCTCACAAGCCTTTAAAGGGGCCTCCGGATCAGGAGGGGTGCACAGCCTGAGGGACTCCAGGAATCCAGACAGGGCAGCTCAGCTCCAGCGTTGATGGGGCAACTGGGTCTTCCCAGAGTAGAGAGCCAGCATTACATCCTGCTCCAATAGCTGTCACTTTAATTAGGACTTTCAATACTCTTGATACGTGGGGAGGTGTCCCAGATAGGCCCCTCCAGGCCAGAAATGTTAGCAGCCACTGCACACTCGCCACCACGGTGCACTAAACCCTTTGCCCCCCTCCCCCCCACCAGCCTTGCCCTCCTTAAAGCAGGTCCCCACTGTATTTGCCTTTGCTCCCTACCTCTATTTTGAGCAGGAAGAGAAGCACATCCCCCCACCCCCAACCATAATAGTCATTTTACAACCATTTGGTGCAAGGGCTGAGAGCTGTCAGAGCAGTAATGCATCGCATCAAATTAACATTATTTTCCTGAAATGGTAATTACACCCGTTTTGTGTGCCTCTGAATACATATTTTTTTTGAAGTGCGCATGAGGTGCTGACATCAAAGTCTCGCTTTAAATCATTGTTATTAGTGCATCTGTCCAAATGATTCAAGGGAAATGGCTGTCAGAGGTTGCGAAGTTTAGAGGAATTTAGAGGTGAGTCACGGAGCTTCTTTCGAAAAGTTGGAATGCCGGCACCTCCATTAAGTGTTTGTTCCTCACACCCTAGAAAGATTTCCAGCCAGAGGTGCCATTAAGCTCAAGTCAATACGTCTTTATTGAACATCGACTGCATGGAAGTGCCTTGTGTGGTTACTGATTCAGAACAAGACATGGTTGCTGCCTTCAGTCTCAGAGGAAGGACAGACAGATGACTTAAAGATGAAGAATCATGACATGACATTTGGATGCAGAAGACAGAGAATGATTCTGAGTGTGTGTGTTTGAGGTAGGAGATGCAGTCATGAATGGCATCCTCAGACGGTGGCATTTGAGCTGGACCTTGGAGGGTGGCAAAGACGGAGCACTGTTGACAAGAAGGACAAGTTTTGGGAGAGGTAAGTAAAGCCTGAGATTGGAAATGGGGAGAACCCAGCTTACAGTGCCCAGGATCATAGGGAAGGATCAGGTGCTTGAGACGTTGTCTCCATCATAGGCCCCTCAAAAGTGTCAATCAGTCACAGATGGCTGGAGCACAAGGATCGAGGTGGAGCAGTAGTTGCGCTCCTATTGGGGGCATCATAGCCATTGAAGGTTAGAGTCTTTAAAGAACCCTAGACGCCATTGAAGGATTTAAGGAGTGTAGGAATAGGGACAGATTTGTTTGAGAAAGCTCACTCTGGCTACTAAGTAGGTAATAGATTGGAAGAAGGGATAGGCAGGAAGAGCAAGGTAGAAGAAGGCTGTTACTACAGTCTAAGTATGTGATTTAACCACCATTGAAGGATTTAAGGAGTGCAGGAATAGGAACAGATTTGTTTGCAAAAGTTCACTCTGGCTACTAAGTAGGTAATAGATTGGAAGCAGGGGAACGGCAGGAAGAACAAGGTAGAAGGCTGTTACTACAGTCTAAGTATGTGATTTAACCCTTTGTACGCCATAAACGTATATAGACACGGGGATGGTTTCCATTTTGGGTGCATGGCAGTTAACATTAAGCCTGGACTGAGATGGTGGAGAAGGGATGGAGACAAGCATGGCTTTGACGGGTGTTTGGAAGGAAGATTGGGCCACACTTCGTGATCGATCGATTACTTGTATGTGGTAAAGGAGGAAGAGGTGCTAGTCATGATTCTTGGGTTTCCAGCTTGAACAATGGAGCAGATGCTATAAAAGGATGTGGAGACATAGGATAGAGGGCCAAGGCTGGGGAGAAGCTGACGCGTTCTCTCAGGGAATGTTGAGATCTAACCTGGATGATATCTCTGTCATTTTAAGAAGCTGGTTGGGTTCTTCTTGTGGCCCCGACCGGGGGGAACACGATCTTGTGTCGGATATGGCTGTTTGGATGGCAAGGCAGTGACATCCACTGGAGCTAGTTCCTGAAAGGGATGGAGGAGATGTCCTTGAAAAGATACAGCGACATCCCACAGAAATCTAGGAACTAGCTCAGATTTGGACAGGCTTCCTGGAAACCAGAATGAGAACGATACCAGGTCAGGACCACTCTTCCCCTCTTGCTCCAGGTCTGAGAATTTTCTGCAGTTGCGATACCCCAACAGAAATGGTGAGAGGCTAACCGTGAGCATCTGGGTGGTCCCAGAGCTTGGTTGTAACCCAAGACCCGGAGTTGCTCCCCCAGCTCCTTGCGCTTATCTCAATAACAAGGAGACCAATTCCCACCCCCGGCATTGCAGGCTGTGCCCTGCACAACTCCAGGGACCGCATTCTCATGGGAATTTAGTCCTTGCAAATCAGGGCCTTATCTTCATTCTTATCTCTTCTTTAAAATATAAACACTCAGAAAAGCAATCATAATATAATGAATGCCAGTGAATCAACTTTTGGTGGTTTTCTTTTTTAATTTTCAACAGCATATGTATAAAACAAGCAGGATAGTACAGGCACGGTTAAAATTCTTCTTGTTCCCTCTCATTTTCCTCCCTCCATGCCTTAGGCAACCAAGAGCCTCGGATTTGGCTGATTGTCTTCCTGTTCATGGTTTTTTAACTTTGCGCCTGTATATGTCCATAAACACAATGCAGTATTGTTTGGTGTGTTTTTATTTAACAGAAAGAGCATCTCTCAGTATGTGATGTTTTATCATTGGTGTTTTTCCCCCTTCTTGGTATTGTTTTCAAGATCTATTTTTATACATTCATATAGATCTGGTTGGCTTAACTGCTGTGTAATGTTCCATTTTAGGAATATATCACCATGTGCTTACCCATTCCCCTCCTGAAGGATGTTGTGTTGCTTCCAAATCTTGGCTGTTACACATACCACCACAGTGAATATTCTTTTATGTGCTTCACTGTGTGCATTTATGTAAGTTTCTCTGGGGTGAATGGGGTATATGGAGTGTATAGGCAGGAGTGGAATTGTTGTGAACTGATGGTTAGTGAAGGTGCTCATTTTGAAATTTTATTAGTTATTGCCAAATACCCCCTGGTGGGGATTGGAGGTGAAGGAGTCAGTGTAAGAATCACCTTCAGACAACAGGTCACCATGCAGAAATTTTTATACACTTCCACACCAGTCACTCTTCTTCTTTTATTAAAATATATTTTTATTGATCTTAGAGAAAGGAAGGGAGAGGGTGAGAGGCATAGAAACATCAATGATGAGAGAGAATCATTGATTGGATGCGTCCTGCACACCCCCTACTGGGAATTGAGCCTGTAACCTGGGCATGTACCCTGAGGAGGAATGGAACCATGACCTCCTGGTTCATGGGTTGATGCTCAACCACTGAGACACACCGGCCGGGCCACACCAACTACTTCTTGCCCAAAAGGCGTGGATTCCTAGTGAGAACCACAGCTGTAGGGAGACACGTTCTTGGAAGCGACTGTGTCACAGGCTTGAGTGTATTGAAGGAGAAAGGGGATTGGAAACAATTGACTTGAAGATCACAAAGACATAACCCGTTTGCTTTGATGTCTTTACCTTGGCGACCAAATCCCTCACAGTCTCCTTCTCAGCAGAAATAGTGTTTGGATCCTAGAGGATTATGGGGGAGAAGTGTATTAACTATTAACTGCTTTGCTACTAAACCCCCCTGGCTCAGCCTTCGGGGCAGGATCAGCCTAAAGCTGCCCTGATCCTCTCAGAGGCACAGCCTTGGGCCGTGGGTAACCAAATCATTCTGTGCACTTGCAGCCGTGCACTGGGGCCAAGTTTAGGGTGAAGAGAGTGAGGGGACAGAAAAGGCAGCGTGAAATGAGGCCATCGATCGCTTCGGGAGTGGAAGGGACAGATTTAGACCCTGGAGCAGATAGCTGTGCTGTGTCCCCCAGGGGGTGGGAGGGTGGAAAGGGTAAAGGGGCCACATATATGGTGATGGGAGATGACCACTTTGGGTAGAGGGCACACAATGCAATATACAGATCATGCATCATAAAAATGTACACTTGAAACTTATATGATCCTATTAATCAAAGTCACCCCAATACATTTAATAAAAAATAGTGCCTCCTCCACCCCCAAGTTCATATCTACCTGGAACCTGTGAATGTGACCTTATTTAGAAATAGGGTCTTTGCAGATGCAATCAAATTAAGGTGAACTCATATTGGAGTAGAGTGGCTCCTAAATCCAATATGTGTCCAGTAAGACGAGGGAAATTTGGACACAGAGACACAAGCTGCACACCCAGAGGAGACCACGTTCCCTCCCGCTGGGTCGAAAACCCCTGTTCCAGGAAGTTTGTCATGTGACTTTCACTGGGGCCTTGTCATCGCCATGGCAGCAAAAAATGAAATCATTTTCTTCTGCTATCACGGCTTGTCTTTATGTAAAGTCACCTGCATCATCTGCACAGTTGCAGGTTCTTCCATCTGGATTGCACTTTTTGGAACGTGTTCTTTAGTAAGTACTACCCCTGTGTGGGATATAAGCCCAAAACAGACAGAAAAGACGGTGACACACAGGGAGTCTGTGGAGCTTGGAGGCAGAGATAATTCCTGGCATATGTGGAGACAGATGTTAGGAAAGTGGAACAAAGATAACAAGGTCAACAAGCAAAGAAAGAAGGGGCTATGAATACTGCAGTGGCAGCATGTGTGGCCCCGCAAAGTCCTGAACTCTCTTATAAATAGACGCACCCAATGGAAGATCAACATCGAACAGACAGAGAAGTAGGTGTTCAGAAGGGTGAGAGGCTTGAACTTATTCCGTCTCTCTGCATATTAAGGACTTCCCCCTCATGCGGAGTTCATTGCATTAGCAGCTGAGACATGAACACAACCACGGGTAGGTGGGGCGGCAAATGGTGGTGGACCAGCCGTGGGCAAACTACGGCCCGCGGGCCAGCACCCAACGGAAGATCAACATCGAACAGACAGAGAAGTAGGTGTTCAGAAGGGTGAGAGGCTTGAACTTATTCCGTCTCTCTGCATATTAAGGACTTCCCCCTCATGCGGAGTCCATTGCATTAGCAGCTGAGACATGAACACAATCACGGGTAGGTGGCACGGCAGATGGTGGTGGACAGTCTCTGATTCTGCCGCCAAGTAGGAGACATCAGAGGAGTCAGTATGGAGTGAGAACAAACGTGCTTGCCCATTAGGTCCAGGGTGTGAGAGAAAAGGCACGGCATCAAGATAGCAGTTCTGGGGCCAGCAATTCAGAAGGGGAGGTCTTGGCTTCAGAGCTGGAAGAGAAGACGAGGGAGGAGATAGATATTTATAAAATGGGGATGATAGAACTCAGGGGTCCTTTTTACTCTATCCAAGCACCCACTAACATGAGTATAAAAAAGGGGGAGGGTCATGCCCTCATGAAGACAGAAACTAGGAAAGGAAAAAAAAACCAAAACAGAGACATCAAGAGAACTTGGAAAACTAGAAAACAGATGGATAGGTAAAATTTAACTTTGCAAAGCAGCGAAAGCTAAAGTGGGTCATCAAGAAGCCAACCAATTTCTCTGCTAGAAACACTCGGGACTTTAAGGCAACAGGTGTTTCTAAAAGAGAAGGTGGGTGGGCTGGAAAGTAAAGATGGGGTGCAACTTGATAAAGGGCAGTGGCACCCCCTCGATTCCCTACTCTACCCTCAGGACCCAGGCATCTCTCCCATCCTCACCCCCCAGGAGACTGGGGGTTTTCTCTTTGGAGAAGTGAGGTCCCAGGGGAAATTAGAACTCAGCAATACCATGCATAGCTTGGGCACAGTGGGAGGCATAGACTGTGGTACTGACAACTGGGAATTCAGGAATATAAAACTCCCAGTCCCTATAACAGAAGATTATAGGGTAGACAAGTTGACCTGCAAGGAGAAGAGTCTTATAGATACTGATGGTAAAGGTCCCTTACCCAAATGCCCAGATGAGGAAACTGAGGTAGTTGCCCAGGGTACCAAAGCTCGTCTACTTCAGAGCTAAGAGAGAAATTCACATCTTCCCAATCCCTAAACCAGGACACTTTGTAGGATGCCATGGGGGAGTGGAATGAAAGAGAGGAGAGGCTGCCTTCCCGAATGAGCCCCGATGCTCACCATGCCCGCGGGAACACCTGCCCAGCTGGCTCAGCCCCACCAGCTTCCCTCTCTGCAGACCTCCAGCTGTCGCTTAGACACATCGGCCCCTGGTCAGGAGTATCGGCGGTGAAATGCACACGTCTTATGATGACTGTTATACTAACACAGGTTGATGTGGGGAGGCAGGCTAGACTATTCCTCGTGAAGGAACACGGATGGAAGGCGATGGATGGCCATCTTCATCCTAAGGCTTTCTAGCCAATTAAGTGACTTGCAAAGACCTCACTCTGACAGTCAGTCCCTCATGATCAAGCTGGTTAAAATGCATTAAGCCGGGCGGTGCTGCAAAGAATCTCTCAGCACAGGACAATGCGGATCCTGACCAGGAGGGGTCTCTACTGTGTCAAGGTGCTGAAAAATGCATCAAACTCTTTCTAGCCCTGGCTGGTTTGGCTCAGTGGATAGAGTGTCAGCCTGGGGACTGAAGGGTCCCGGGTTCGATTCCAGTCAAGGGCATATGACTGGGTTGTGGGCTTGGTCCCCAGTAGGGGCGTGCAGGAGGCAGCCAATCAATGATTCTCATCATTGATGTTTCAATTTCTCTCTCCCCCTTCCTTCCTCTCTGAAATAAAAAAAATTTAAAAGTTAAAATAAATAAATAAAAAATAAAGTATATCAGCTTTAAACACAAAATAAAACAACTCTTTCTAACCAGGGTAGATTCTGCATAGTTTGGCCTATTGCTTGGGAGATGGACCAGACCTACTGCCTCTCATTGTTGTATCCTATAGAAGGCAACATTTCTTCCTTCCTTATTACCTTCCTCCCTTCCTTTCTTCCTTATTCCTTTCTTGGTGGCAGTCAGGTAGGACTATAAACAGTATGACCCAAGGCTTGGCCAATCAGATACTTTGTGCAGAATTCATGTATTTCATTCCACTCCAGCATGGGGAGTCCTTAGACCCCACTTCTCAGGGTGCCCCAGCTCTCCACCTCAGCCCCCGGTGCCCATCTGAGGAGTCCCAGGTTCTCTGCTGTCCCTGATATGCTGTGATTTTATTGTGAAGTCAGAGCAGACTGACCTCTTTGGGAACCAGACATCAAAATGATAGCTCTACACCAGTGATGGCGAACCTTTTGAGCTCGGCGTGTCAGCATTTTGAAAAACCCTAACTTAACTCTGGTGCCGTGTCACATATAGAAATTTTTTGATATTTGCAACCATAGTAAAACAAAGACTTATATTTTTGATATTTATTTTATATATTTAAATGCCATTTAACAAAGAAAAATCAACCAAAAAAAATGAGTTCGCGTGTCACCTCTGACAAGCGTGTCATAGGTTCGCCATCACTGCCTTAGACAGTGGTTCTCAACCTTCTGGCCCTTTAAATACAGTTCCTCATCTCTCTCTCTCTCTCTCTCTCACACACACACACACAATTGTCTTTTAAAATGATTACTGTGGCATTATCCATTTAAAGCAAGTTTGAGATGCTCCCAAAACTCTGTGCTTAGTTGCTTAGTCTCGGCCTGTGAACTCCAGAGAGGGAGGGAAAAGCAGCACCGAGAGGAACGGACGTGGGCACTGTTTCCTAACAGCGTTAGAGGCAAAGACTCTGGTGTGTGCCTTCCCCTTAAGAAGGAAGGTGATTTGCAAGCCAGAGTCTCTGCCAAAGCACACAGTCGACCCAGTGTCAAGGTAAACTGACGTCACCTTCACATTTATAAGGTCTCCTATCCTTCATGTATGCACATTTCTTCTTACAAAGCAGACATGGGGTGGCCAGGAAAATCCCAAAATGAGGAGAGTGGTGTACAAGGATAGGGGGTCTCATCAGACAAGGATGGCAAAGGGGGGGGGTGCCACAAGAAAGTGGCAGGCAGAAGTCCCGGGGTGTGAACTGGGCAGCATTCGTGACCCGAATAACACTTTAGAATGACCAAGAATGGGGTCTCCACGGTACATACTAGTGCTATGATTACTACGACTGCTAATTGATAGGCGATAGCTTATCATCTGAAAAACAAACTTAAGAAAGCTGAGGAAGTATTGGGATAAAATCAGGTTCCTGTATAGGAAAGGCAGCACTTTTGTTTCAAAAAGGCAGTTATTAACCCAAGAAAACCAAAATTGTATGAGAAGGGAAATAAGTCACAGTGAAATCCTCTGGTTAGCAGTGAACGGAATTTATATAGCTGTAATGTTATAAGTACTGACTTGATTTAATAAAATAATTGAAATAAAATGATGCTCGGGGCATGAGAGAAGGGGCAGAGAGAGTGGTGGGTGTGAGTTAAACAGTCCTCTCTCTCAAATGGAAGTTCACGTCTAACTGTGAATCCAGAAAAATTCTATAAGCATATGAATTAAACATATGGAGGTAAAACTGGAAAAAGCAGCCAGAAGAGTTGGGAGAGGTTGCTAAGGGGGTAGTGTCACTGAGGGGTGGTGCTAAGATGTGCAGGGAGCTAATATATTTATTAATAGCTTTTTAGTCATTTTTAATTTTTAAAAAATGTATGCATGCATTGCTTTGAAAAGATTGCTTCTTTAAAAAATCATGAAATAATGTAAAGAATTTACATATTTTATGAAGCTTGAATACTTTTTATTTTTAATTGATTTCAGAGGAAGGGAGAGGGAGAGAGAGAGAGAAACATCAATGATGAGAGAGAATCATTGATTGGCTGCCTGCTGCACCCCCCCTACTGGGGACTGAGCCAGAAACCTAGGCATGTGCCTTGACTGGAATTGAACCATGATCTCCTGGTTCATAGGTCATTGCTAAACCACTGAGCCACACCAACCATGCAGGAAACTTGAGTTCTTAATGAGATGTGCTCTTAGCAGCCTGGCAAGCTGAGCTATACCAAGGACCTACTTCCCAAGGATTCCTTGGAACAGTGTTTCCACTGGACAGTTAAGCAGATGGAAAGTTTTGTTTGTTTTTCTACACACACACACACACACACACACACACACACACACACACACATATATCTGAATCATTGATCGGCTGCCTCTGGCACGTCCCCTAATGGGTATCAAGCCTGCAACCCAGGCATGTGTCCTTGACTGGAATCGAACCTGGGACCCTTCATCCGTAGGCCAATGCTCTATCCAGTGAGCAAAAATAGCTGGGGCTGTTTCAGATATATTTTACATAAACACACAAACACTAAACAAACCCTTATAAAGTTAACGATATCTGTTCCCCATTTCATTCCTATAAATCCCATCCCCCAAATAAATTAGGAGTATATATTGAATGTTAGTCTATGTTTTTTTAAAAAATATTTTACTATACATATACGCACACATGTACCTGTAAAAATATATTCATTTTCTTTTCATGTTTTGAAAGGTTCACTTAAATGCTATCATAGTGTGTGTTATTATTCTGTCACTTTCTTTATTCATTCAGTATGTGGAGACCCATCCATGTTGCTGTATGGAGCTAGTTCATTCATTTTATTTCATCCTATGAACACAACAGAAGTTATTTTCTTTCCATCTCTTTTACTCTCACAACAATACAGCAGCGAGTCTTTATACAAGCCTCCTGCTAAACAGGTGCGAGACATTTTTCCGGCGTGTGTACCTTCCAACAGAATTGCTGGGGAAGTGAGTGGGCACATTTCCCATTTTACGAGGTCACTGGGTCAGCACTGTTTAGAGGTGATAAATGTTGATGGAAACAAATAAAATAAAATAACTTGTGCTTCCCGTGGACTCAAGCTCCCGGCTGGCCGGCTTGTCCAGACTGGGCCCCAGCTGGGGGGTGGGACCACATCTGAAATACTACCTCTGTCGTTGTCAGGGCAACGTTCAAGGTCCTCTCCCCAGAGGCGGCACTTTAGGGAGACCTGGTTATTCACATTCTTTTTAACAAGCTGGTATCTGACATTTAAAGGGCTGCTGAGGCTCTTTCCCTAGTTGGCGTACCGCTGAGATGCAGGGCGGCTGAACAAGGTGGCGTGTGGAACATGATGCAGACAAGCAGGGCATGCGTAGGACACGGCGTGCACAGTCTGCTTCTCATCCGTTCCTCGGTGTTTGTTAAGAATGTGTCAGACGTGGCCCAAGACTCTGCAGTGGGAAATACCGTAAGAGGGGCACAGCTCCCTCTGACTGGGCATGGCAGGGTGACTTGGGAAGTTGGCTCCATCTACATTCTTTTCCAAAGAAACAGCTGCTGGTCTTGGGCAACCAGCCTTGTTCTAAGTCACCACATCAACTTCCCTCTCAGCTCTGCTTCGTGAGAGCTGTGTCCACGGCTGGACCAGGGAGGGTCGCTCGAGGCAAGGCCTGCTGATCCTGAAGCCACTCAGTACGTGTGGGTCACACTCCACGTTGTCCAGGAGGCGAGCGGCACCCATCAGATTTTCTCAGGCTGCTGCCGCCTGCCATGAGGAGAACCCGTGCTCAGGCTGGCTTACGTGGTAAAGAAGGGTTTCTTGCGATGGGCAGTTCTGGGGTAGAGCAGGTTCTGGGTGTGGTTCGGGTTCAGCGTTGTGTCCCCATAATTCATGGTGCCAACATTGTCCCCAACTTGCTTTCCTCATGGTCAGAAGAAGGACCATGAGTGCCGTCTGGTCTATATCTTGTGGGACTCACCATGGGATGAATACTGGTTCTTTAGTCTGATTGGACCAGCTGAAGTCATGTGCCTGCTCTGCACCAATAACATTCACTGGGAGAATGCCTTGCACTGATTGGTTAAGCTGGGGTTCTGTACCCTTTGGTAGAAGAGGGATGGGGTCACTTTAATTATTTAAACCAGTGACAGACTCCTAGAGCCAGAGCTCAGCCCCACCAAGTTACATGAGCCCCATTAGGGAGGAGGAGTAGAGGAAAGGGTACCAGTAAGGAAACCCACTTCTGTAGCAACCGTGTATCAGAGTTGTCAGGAGTTTAGAAAGTGCCGGGCTTGGTTTACTCCATAGCTGCTAGTTCCATCCTTTCTGCTTTCCGTCCATCTGCCACAGTCAGGAATCCAGGGAAAACACACGCAGGCAAACGGAGACCAGATTTTACACTCATTTGGGTTTCTCTTTAAGCAAGGTCTCCGCCAGCTTCCTTCGTGGGTGCCAAGGGGAAACAGCGTCTCCTTACAGTCTGAGCTCCTTCTTGCCTGTGCAGCCAGACCCATCCTGACAACGGGTGGGGGCAGGCAGATGTTCCAGCCCCACCTCCCGTGTGTGATCTCTGACAGATGGAGACAGCTGTGTTCGCCAGGTCCCAACAACTAAGAGTCCTCAGCCCTATCAGGTCAGTTACCAGCCTTCCGACTGCTCATAGCCGCCTCGTGCTTCCTGCAGAGACAGCTGGGAAAGGGCAGGCTACTCAGAGGGACTTCCAAAACCCTCTTTATCTAGCTAATAGCTGGGGATGATGGCCCCATGGCAATATGGCCGTGTGTGTGTGTGTGTGTGTGTGTGTGTGTGTGTGTGTGTGTGTTTGTGGTGTGGGAGGGTGGGGGGTGATTCTCATATCAGAACAAATACTGTCACATAAATGCATTCAGACTTGGACATAACAGCCTCTGACAGCGCGGGAGGATAAAGGAAGCAAGTTATCCATTCAGTTGTCCAATCCAGAAACATTTTGTTATCATGTAAGTAACTGTAACCAATAGGACAGTCGGAGTGAGCAGGATGCGACAGGCCGTGGCTTCTGTGTCATTTCCAGGACTCGGCTCTAAGGCCAACCTTTAAACTCCCGCTAAGTTAAATACCTCCCACGTGAGTGGCTGTAATACTATTATTAGGATGACTTTTATTCTGTTGGAATCTGTGTTTTAAGGAAATTATTCAAGACCTCA
The DNA here is from genome assembly GCF_000412655.1 of Myotis brandtii. Classification (NCBI taxonomy): domain Eukaryota; kingdom Metazoa; phylum Chordata; class Mammalia; order Chiroptera; family Vespertilionidae; genus Myotis; species Myotis brandtii. The sequence continues at coordinate 1,788,721 of NW_005369902.1, forward strand.
TTATTTTTACTGTTAATGGTAAAATCGGACTTGCAATGCACCTTGGAATTGATCCAACACGCCAGTGGGCCACATGGCCGCCGTGTGCCGTTAGGATCTTCCATGTAGGCACACACACATGCACAGCACCAACCGGAAGCCCCAGAGCCAGAGCACGGCTCAGCTGGGCAAGAGGAAACCGTTGGAACTCAGAGGCTGCCTCGCCTTTGATAGAGGTGGATGGCGGCCTTTCACAATTAGCCCTCATGCCTGCCAAGGCCCCCTCGGTCCCTCTCCCTGCGCCCCTGGGGGCTGCGCAGGCTGTAAATTGAACCGAATTGGAAGGAAGGAAGGTTGAAGGGACTGTGATCGAGGGTGAGAAAGTGCCGTGATTAGGCTCTTCTGGGCCTCCTGGGGGCGCTCTAATGGTTTGGGTCCTCATATCCTATGGACTCTCTTTCTTGAAGCGGCAAAATTGCAGGTAATTGCTTTTGGGAAGAGCCCAGTGGCAGATAGTGTCTCCTCTGACCAGATTTGTTTTAATTCTCAATAAACAGAGTAATCACATCTTCGCTCGGCTCTCCGGGCCATTAGGAAGGCTCAGGCTGTGAGCATCCCTGGGCACAGGACCTGCAACCAAGTGCAGTGAACTCTGCCCAACAGACAGTTCTCCTCAGTTGCTGTTTGGCTGCAGAGGAAATGACCCCTAAGCTCTCTGGATTTCTCTTTTGGCACCTGCCACCCATGCTGGAGGGGAAAGCACTGTGCAGAGAGCTGAGCAGGCTCAGGCGGCACGGGGAAGGAGAGGTTGCTCTGCGAGCCCGTCCTCTCCCCTTCCATAAGCCCAAGGGCTATCGTCCATTGTGGCTGGAGAGAGAGGGTCGCACCTTCCCAGGTACTAAGGCAGAGACAGCAGGGCTTGGGGAAGGAGAGGTTGCTCTGTGAGCCCGTCCTCTCCCCTTCCGTAAGCCCGAGGGCTATCGTCCATTGTGGCTGGAGAGGGAGGGTCCGCACCTTCCCAGGTACTAAGGCAGAGACAGCAGGGCTCAGTTGTTGGAAGACACTGTCCTGATGCCCAGAAGCATTGTCCCTGGTGGGAACCAGATCAACAAGGTCGTCAGGTGGGAAAACGGCCTTGACCAGCCTCACGCAGAGACTCACTCCCAAAGCACCATGTGTGAGAAGTCCCACGGCTGCCTGTGTGCCGCCACCCTGATGGAGAGCCACAGTCGTTTTGTGAGGACGGGCACGGTAATATGGCCTCCTGATTGCCTAGTCCTTCCTTGACGTAGCCACAGGGAGATGTGGGCATCGTATCAGACACTGTGGCCCTTTTACAGCTGTTGACCATCTTCAGTGCTGTCGCCAGGCCTCCATCTGCCCATCTGACCAACTGGGCTACCCCACCCGTGAACTCTGCTATGTGGAAGCCCGAGGCAAACAGCTAAGGAACAGATGGCTAGAACGCGCACATGTACCCTTAGGATCTTTCATGTACCCTTAGGATCTTTCATGTATGTGAGCATCCCTGGGCACATGTACGTGTGCCCTTAGGATCTTTCATGTATGTGGGCACAGTAAACACCAAGGGACTGACAGACTCTCTTCAGATGACAAGATCACCAAGCCGGCCAGTCTCCTTCCTCTTGGATCTCACGCAGCCCTCCGAGGCTGCTTAGGCTCGTTTCTTTCTTGCTTTCTGAGAGACAGCCAGCACTTTGAGGTCTTGGACTTTGGGTTTCACAGCTCATCACCCCTGATGGAAACATGGTCTTCAGGCCTCCCTTATCAGGATAATGTAGAGCTCAGGCAGGAGAAGCACTTTGGGAGGGTGGGTTTCCAGGGGACAGGGTGAGGAAGGCTGGAGATTGTGGTGAGGACTGTGGACAGGCAGCCAGTGATGGATGGAGACGGGGGAGGTGGGCTGGGGGAGAGCCATTCATCTCCATGCACACTGTGGGAGGGGCTGTGGGAGATGGGAAACTCAGTTGGGACCGAGGCAGGAATTAAGGGTTGTTGTTTTTTTACCAACCTAGATGATGACAGGTGCCATGTTCTGGCTTTAGGAGGGGAGAAAGCCCGACCTTCGTATGTGTGTACACCATGCCTCGCCCCTCAGAGAAAGTGGAGAAAGCAGAGGTGAGGACACGTTCAAGGTCATGCAGCTGGTAGACTGTCTTGGCTCAAGGGCCCGCCTTGGTGCTGGGGCGAAGGCTGGAGGAGGCAGACAGCCTAGTGGGCTGTATTCCGACTTTGATACGACAGCTCCAATCATATTTATCTCATGCCCTAGACTTCCACAGAGTATCTGGCTACATAACAGGATCCAGCTGGTATACAATTTTCCAGCTTCATACAGTTGGAAACGAGACAGCATTCTCAAGAGACATCGGTGTTCCCGACTTGGATCCGTTTGTTCTTCCTGTGAAATGTGATCATGGGCATCTTTTCAGCAATTAGAAAGACATGAATATAATTTCCTCCATTTTAAGATTTTGTTCCCTTGGAACCATTGGGATCTGCTACTTCCTGTCAAAACCAGAATCTAGAAAAGATAATGACCAATTTAGCAGGCAATTATACATTTATTCTATTCCCTTCAGCTTGACATATCGGTATTTCATGGTGTTCTGCAAAGAGGAACTGTCATTTCTAGCTGCTCTGCTACCTGAGAACATTTTAAAATGTTCTGGTTTCTGGTAGCACTGGAGAAGCCAGCCCTGTAGCCAGCGCTCGGAAGAGGAGCTCCCGGAGGGGCAGGGCTGGGGAGGTGGGCTCCTGACACCCATGGCAGCCGCCAGCTGGGGCAGCTTTGCTGACATCCTTGCATTTTGCTTTTGAAGATGCCACGCCAAAGAAGCTGTAGCCCAGGTTAATCTAGCCTAGAGCTTTTAATGGATAGCCTCTTAGAAGGCTGTACGCAGAAAGAGTATGGACAATTATTAGCAGAAGCATTCTAAGAACAATTAGTTAGATTGGTGGAGAGGACTAAATGTCTCTATGCAAATGACTGAATATTCAAATATGTTTTCCATCAAGATGACTGTTAGGGGTTGAACTGCATCATCTCAGCCTGTCAACATCCAATGTTGTGGTTGGACCCACCCTTGTGGTTCTTTGGTATTATGATTGCAAGACACTGTTCAGCAATAATTAGGAAACTTAAAAAACGTAAAGGTTTATTCCTTATAGGACCTGAAAAGCATACAGTACACCTGGGGCCACAGCAGGGGGAGAGAGAGAGAAAGACGGGGGGAGGGGGGAACTGGCCTGGGGTTCTGCTTTTATTGGGGTCCAGGATGAGTCCTAGGTTTGACAAGGCTCACCCTTGATTGGTGAATTTAAAATGTAAGACTGAGAATTTACAGCACTGGAAGAGAAAAAAGAAACAAGTGGCCCAAATGGCCAGTTATTGAAATCAACCAAGATCTCTAAACAAGGAGCCTGTGGCAGGAGGTGGCCTGGCTCCTTACCTAGTCCTGTGGCTGGCAAAAGCTTAAGTCAGGCACTTGCGTCACAAAAAGGAACAAGAAGAAAGGTCAGGGTTTACACTACAATCCCCACTCCCCAGATTCATACATTTAAAGTCCTGACCCCGAGTCCCTTAGAATATAACTTTATTTGGAAGTAGAGTCCTTGTAGATGTAGTTAGCTAAGATGAGGTCATATGGGAATAGGATGGGCCCTAATCTGATATGACTGGTGTCCTTATAAAAAGGGGACATTTGGAGACAGAGACACTCATACAGGGAGAACGCCATGTGAAGATTGGAGTTACGCGGCCCCAAGCCAAGGAGCTACCGGAAATTAGGACAGAAGTCTGAAGCAGATTTTTTCCAGCACCTTCAGAGGTTCCATGGGCCTGCAGACACCTTGATCTCGGACTTCCAGCCTCTAGAACAGTGATGGCGAACCTTTTGAGCTCAGCATGTCAGCATTTTGAAAAACCCTAACTTAACTCTGTGTTTTGACACAGAGATGCACATACAGGGAGAATGCCATGTGAAGATTGGAGTTATATGGCCCCAACCCAAGGAGCTACCGGAAATTAGGACAGAAGTCTGGAACAGATCCTTTCCAGCACCTTCAGAGGGTCCATGGGCCTGCAGACACCTTGATCTCGGACTTCCAGCCTCTAGAATGTGGGACAATACATTTCTCTGGTTTGAACCACTCAATCTGTGGGTCTTTGTTACTGCAGCCCTAGCAAACTCATACACTGACTATCAATCTCTTGCCGGGGATGGGGCTCTGGGTAGACATTCAAGGTCTTTGGCATGTGTGTGGTTTACTCCGTCACCCTAGTACTAGGAAACACTATTCCCCAAAGTTAAATCATCTCAGAAAAACCTTGACAGGCTACAGAGGCTGGGAGTTGGCTATGATTCGAAAACTTAAAGGTATTTCTATTTTTTTCTTTAAATATCCTAAGTAAGGCAGACTTACCTCTTAATTCCAGCTCTTGATTAAACAGCGAAGGTTTGCACTGGCTCAGCAGAACATGGAGTCATCTGTTAACGTGCAATCATGCTAAATTCATAAATCTCATTTGGTTCTGGCACGAGGCCAGGAGCAAATGCAAGAGATTCACTTTTTCGAACTATCAGGGCTGAAAATGAAAATTATTCTGTTATTGTTTTTTTTAATTGATTGATTTAATTTGATTTCCAGAGGCCACACGCAGATCTCTTGCATTGGGGAGAGAGAATAGGAAACGGTTGATGCTTATCCCCTTCCAGCTGCTCATTGCAGAAATTCAATCATGGAAGCACTCGCTGAGGTGATCATATGTCACGGTGGCTTCTGACTAAGGAATCACAGAGTTCTGCAGAGGGCTCCTTGCGTACGCGCCGCCTCTTATGGGTGGGAAAGTGGGAGTTGGAAAGTCAATGCAGGTCAGAATTACTTGCAGAAGCTCCGCCGTGTTCCAGCCACCGAGATAGCACTAGGGCAGTGGTTCTCAACCTTCTGGCCCTTTAAATGCAGTTCCTCATGTTGTGACCCAACCATAAAATTATTTTCGTTGCTACTTCATAACTGTAATGTTGCTACGGTTATGAATCGTAATGTAAATATCTGATATGCAGGATGGTCTTAGGCGACCCCTGTGAAAGGGTTGTTCGACCGCCAAAGGGGTCGCGACCCACAGGTTGAGAAACGCTGCACTAGGGGGTCAGCAGGAGTCCTGCCTCCTACCCTCAGGGACCGTGTGCTCAGATGGGGAGCAGAAGCCCATGGATGGGGCACCAGAGCAGGCTTGGGGGCCTTTGGTATGGTGATCAGCGATGGTTTTCTGGAGGGGAGACACTTCAGCTGAATCTGGAAAAATGACAAGGGCTGGTCAGGAGAAGGACAGGTGTTTCAGGAAGCGGGGACAACATGTGTCACAGTCATGAGAAGGGGGTCAAGACAAGATGGAAGGGGCCTCATACCCTTCCCTCTAAGGAAGCCAGACTGGCCTATGTGCTCTTTCCGCTATACCGCATCAGACCAGCAGAGGGCAGACGAGAGCAACATTGCTCTGTTTCCTGGCCTGCCAGGGAAGGCACTAGAGTTCCCATGGGAGGCACAACACAGGGAGTGTCACCCATCCATTCATAACACATCTGCTTAGCACAGTGGTTCTCAACCTTCCTAATGCCGCGACCCTTTAATACAGTTCTTCATGTTGTGGTGACCCCCAATTTCATTGTTACAAATTGAACATAATTAAAGCATAGTGATTAATCACAAAAACAATATGTAATTATATATGTGTTTTCCGATGGTCTTAGGCGACCCCTGTGAAAGGGTACTACGACCCCCAAAGGGGTCACGACCCACAGGTTGAGAACCGCTGATTAGCAGTTTCTGGCGTAGCGACTACTACTGTCGCCATTATTAATCAATTCACACAGTCATTCATTCATTTATTCAATCATTCCACCAAACATCTTCGCCCCTTCTCACATCCTCTATCATCCTGAGATTCTCTTCCTCCCTCCGACCTCCACCCCCTCCACCCCGCACCTGAACCTGAGCCTCTCAAACCCTAGAGCAGCGGTCGCCAATCTTTTGGACCTCAGGGACCACCAGTTGGTGACCACTGCTCTAGAAAACTTTGTTCAAATGCTGCCTCTCCCTCTCCCT
>NW_005369902.1:1794947-1814941 GCF_000412655.1 Myotis brandtii
TGGTGAGGATGTAAAAACATTGGAAAAATCACTATAAAACAAACCCTCCCTCCCCCCCCAAAAAATGAGTCAAGTCCACCCTGACCCAAGTCAATGCAGAACTGTTAATGGCTCTGGGTTTAGGCCCAAACCTTGCACAGCTCCCAGGAAATGTTTAGGAATTACAGTTTGTTAACGTGAAGACTTTATATAAAAAATAAAAGCCCAGGGGAGGAAATAAAGTAACTGCCACCGCACAAGTGAGATCCAGTTTTTAATTTGGCTCTCGGACTTGGTGGGAAAGTGGGCGTGTGCGACTGTCTGCTCTGCCACAGGCCTGTGACGGGGCAGGCACCGCCCCTTCCCTCCCTGCACAGTTGCCTCTGATTCAGGAAGCGGCTCAGATGGGAAGAGCCGCCTGTCCATGACTATCCCAGTGGCAGTGGCATTAATGGAGTGTGCGAAACGGGCCTTTGGGGAGAAGGTATTTGAAAGACGACTGCCTCCGGTTAAGAGCCAGGTGGTTTATTTTTCATCTGTGCAGGAGTCGCGGATCCTTCCTGTATTCTGAAAGAAAATTTTGACTCTTCAAACCCGGAAATGAGGAGGTGGGGGGAGCGGGGGTGGGAGGGAGAGGGGAGTGAACTAAAGTGGTTCTAATTTGCAACAAGAATGCAATTTCAATGGACTTCATGTAAAGAGGAGCAAAACAAGTAATGATCACAGAGAGAGATTGGAATTAAGTCCATAAATAAGACACAAGGTCCCCAGCCCGACTTCTTTCATTAGGTTTAAGGGATGAGAATGAAAACGGCAGGTGGTTCCATTACCAGGTTCCTGCATGGAGGGTGCATCCCATGGCTCAGGACCCGGACCAGGTGGTCATGGGCGGCGCTGAGATCTAATCAGGAGTCCCCCTCCCTCCTCCCCGCCGCCCCCAGCCACAGGGTTTGATTCCTAGAGATGCAGGTATTCATTGCAGCCTTCCCAAGAGCTTTGGCTGCCCCCAGCGAGATGCTCTCCTCCTCTGAGCAGCCTGGATCCTTAGGTTTCCATGATACGGATTCTTAACAACTGTTGTTCACATAGTGCAGCAAAATAATGCCCCTCCCCCGTCCTCCGTCCTCATTGCCCGGACTTTATCGCACTCGGCTCTCGGCTTTCGTTACTTCCATGCCTCATGTCAGACGGCTCACCATCCAGGGGGACACGGTCGTGGGGGACAGTGCAGAGTTAACCCAGGTGACATGCTTGGAACCGACCCTGGCACACAGTCTACACTCCATGCGTGTTCGTCTTTCTTGGTGGTGGTTTTTCTGATTTTGCCCCCAGGGTGGCCCATACTGTGCTGGTGTGTGGCTGAGTTACTGGAGAGGAGGGTGGTTAGCACATGGGCCACGTGAGACTCAGAAAGGGGCTCTGGGAAGGCTTGAGATGTGAGTGAATGGGACATGCTCTAGGACAGGGGTTCTCAAATTACAGCCCGTGGGCCACATGCAGCCCGCCGAAAACATTTATCCGGCCGTCTACACTCCATGCGTGCTCGTCTTTCCTACCGTGGTGGTGGTTTTTCTGCTTTTGCCCACAGGGTGGCCCATACTGTGCTGGTGTGTGGATGAGTTACTGGAGAGGAGGGCGGTTAGCACGCGGGCCACGTGAGACTCAGAAAGGGGCTCGGGGAAGGCTTGAGATGTGAGCGAATGGGACATGCTCTAGGAGCAGGAAGTGTGACCATTTATATTCTAAAGAGCCCGATGTCCATGGAGTAACCGATGAAGGAGCTGCAGATACAGACAAGAGGCAAGGCACCACCTCAGAATTTGGAGTTTTGTCCCACAGGTTCTTTAACTTTATCATCTATAATAATAAAAGCGTAATATGCTAATTAGACCGGGCAGCCGAACGACCTTCCGGATGAAGAAGCCATGGTGGCAGAGGCCGAGGCAGAGGCGGTTAGGGGTGATCAGGCAGGCAGGCAAGCAGTTAGGGGCGATGAGGCAGTCAGGCATATGGTTAGGGGTGATGAGGCAGGCAGACAGAGTGGTTAGAGGCGATCAGGCAGGCAGGTGAGCAGTTAGGGACATCAGTCAGGCAGGTGAGTGGTTAGGGGCAATGAGGCAGGCAGGCAAGTGGTTAGGGGCCATCAGACAGGCAGGCAGGAGAGCAGTTAGGAGCCAGCAGTCCCGGATTGCGAGAGGGTTCAGGCTGGGCTAAGCCCCTCCCCTGCCCATGCACGAATTTCATGCACCCGGCCTCTAGTATCTTAAAAGCAGAGATAAAGGAACAAGGAAAGTGAGGGGTCTAGGGGCCAAGCCCGAAGAAGCTTTCTTTCATCAGATTGACATTTGGAAGGGGTCTCATATGTTATCTTTAAAACCTAGTGAAGGTTGCGGTCTACTCTGTAGTAGAATCCAATACAAAACCAAAAATGGGAGGGCCCTGGGAAGATGCTCCTTGTTCACCTGTGGGGGCGGGGGGTTCCTGCCATACACCCCGGGGACCTACCTACCCAGTAGGAGAGGCACCTCTGTAGGTGATGGATGGAAGAGGTGTGCCTCTCTGTCTCAGAAAGATGGATTGGCAGCCAAAAGGAGCCAGGCAAGTGGCTGGGACACCCATCCAAAAACAGCTGCCTCGGTGAAGGGGGTGGCAGGGCACGGAGCTCAGGCTGGCGCTGCCCACACGGCCCTAGAAAGAGACATAGAAGTCAGTTGGGCGAGTGAAGGTCATTGGGTTGGTGGAAGATGGAGTGGAAGGGCATTTCAGGCAGATGGACTAGCAGATCCAACAGCCCATCCTGCATTAAAGTGTGGGCAGTGCTGTGAAATCTGCAAGTGCTTCCCCCCTGGCTGGAATGGAGCCAGGTGGGCAGATGGGAGTCCTGGAGGGATTTGTCCTAATAGGAGTTCAGTGCTCCTTGGGCTGAGGGAGCCTGCAGAGGCAGTATTGCTGGGCAGATCCACTGGGCTGGGCACTGGTGGGTGGGGGCACCCCTGAGGGTCACGGAGGATCCAGCAGCTGCCGATGTGTGAGCAGTTGATATCTTACTGGTCTCTTTAGAGGTGGGCAGAGCAAGGGAGGGTGAGAGATTACATATGAGTAAGGGAGGGTGGAGATTAAATTTGTTGAGTCAATCATTGTCCTGAGAATATCATGAACGTTTTCTCTGATTGTCATAACAACCTCTGGTCCATGCTAGGAAACATCTGCTCAGAAGTGTTAACTAACTCCCCATGGTCACTTGGGAAGAGCCTGGATTCTCAGCGAGGTCTGTCTGAATTCAAAACCACAGGAGCAAGCTTCCCACCCCCACTCCCCTTTGAGTTCTTGAATATTTAATTCTGCCTCTTCCATTCATTGTGCAGTTAGATAGAGAAAAATGTATTCACCCACATTCCTCCTGGGAGTGACCCCTGAACTTGTCTGGAGAATATACTTGGGTCAGCTGTTTGGGGGTGGAAGGTGATGAGAGATTCTGAGAACAGATTCCAGCAACAAAAGACAGTCTCCTAACTATAGTGCCTGAGTCAAGACAGGTCCTGGCATTGCGTTTGAACCCTGGTTGTCCTTAACGACAGTTCGTGTGTTCACCATCTGGGCTCAGTATCTCCTGTAGCCTCAGGGAGAAAGGCCAGCTCTGAAGAACATGAACCCTGGCCCTAAGCGCTTGACAGTGCCAGCCTGTCGCTTATGCGTCCAACAAGGGCATGCCACCCATGCCCAGCTGGGCACTTCTCTGTGCCGGGTGATGAGTAAAGAGGTACGGTCTGCTGTCTGTGGCTTTCAGCACAGTGCCATTATCTACAGACTTTCCGTCAGACACTCCTATCACCACATCTCTCTGAGCACAGCTCCCCCCTATGCGTGTGTGCATCTAATTTATAATGGAATATATACTATAAATTACATGCATTCGCCACTGTCATGGACTGAATGTTTGTGTTCATCCAAAGTTCATATATTGAAGCCCAGCCCCTGATGTGATGGTGTTAGGAGGTGGGATTCAGCCCTGAGGACCGAGCCCCCACGATGGGATTAGTGCTCTTATAAAGAGACAGGAGACCGATGGTCTCTCTCTGGACCCTGTGAGGACATAGGGTAAAGGCAGCCCTCTGGGAGCCAGGAAGAGGGGCCTTACCAGATACCGAATCTGTCCGCACCTTGACCGTGGACTTCCCAAACCCCAGAACTGTGAGCAATAAATGCTTATTGTTTAAGCCATCCAGTCTATGATATCTACACTAATAAAAGAGAAACATGGTAATTGGCGTACGACTGCTACCCTTCCCATTGGCTAATCAGGGAGATATGCAAATTAACTGACAGCCAAGATGGCGGCCGGCAGCCAGGCAGCTGATGCGAACAGGGAGGCTTGCTTCCTTCAGTGACAGAGGCCTCCAACCTTCCCCGCCTGCCTTGCCAGCCTCTGAGCTTCAGTTGGAAAAATGGAGCCAGGTGGGCAGATGGGAGTCCTGGAGGGATTTGTCCTAATAGGAGTTCAGTGCTCCTTGGGCTGAGGGAGCCTGCAGAGGCAGTATTGCTGGGCAGATCCACTGGGCTGGGCACTGGTGGGTGGGGGCACCCCTGAGGGTCACGGAGGATCCAGCAGCTGCCGATGTGTGAGCAGTTGATATCTTACTGGTCTCTTTAGAGGTGGGCAGAGCAAGGGAGGGTGAGAGATTACATATGAGTAAGGGAGGGTGGAGATTAAATTTGTTGAGTCAATCATTGTCCTGAGAATATCATGAACGTTTTCTCTGATTGTCATAACAACCTCTGGTCCATGCTAGGAAACATCTGCTCAGAAGTGTTAACTAACTCCCCATGGTCACTTGGGAAGAGCCTGGATTCTCAGCGAGGTCTGTCTGAATTCAAAACCACAGGAGCAAGCTTCCCACCCCCACTCCCCTTTGAGTTCTTGAATATTTAATTCTGCCTCTTCCATTCATTGTGCAGTTAGATAGAGAAAAATGTATTCACCCACATTCCTCCTGGGAGTGACCCCTGAACTTGTCTGGAGAATATACTTGGGTCAGCTGTTTGGGGGTGGAAGGTGATGAGAGATTCTGAGAACAGATTCCAGCAACAAAAGACAGTCTCCTAACTATAGTGCCTGAGTCAAGACAGGTCCTGGCATTGCGTTTGAACCCTGGTTGTCCTTAACGACAGTTCGTGTGTTCACCATCTGGGCTCAGTATCTCCTGTAGCCTCAGGGAGAAAGGCCAGCTCTGAAGAACATGAACCCTGGCCCTAAGCGCTTGACAGTGCCAGCCTGTCGCTTATGCGTCCAACAAGGGCATGCCACCCATGCCCAGCTGGGCACTTCTCTGTGCCGGGTGATGAGTAAAGAGGTACGGTCTGCTGTCTGTGGCTTTCAGCACAGTGCCATTATCTACAGACTTTCCATTAGACACTCCTATCACCACATCTCTCTGAGCACAGCTCCCCCCTATGCGTGTGTGCATCTAATTTATAATGGAATATATACTATAAATTACATGCATTCGCCACTGTCATGGACTGAATGTTTGTGTTCATCCAAAGTTCATATATTGAAGCCCAGCCCCTGATGTGATGGTGTTAGGAGGTGGGATTCAGCCCTGAGGACCGAGCCCCCACGATGGGATTAGTGCTCTTATAAAGAGACAGGAGACCGATGGTCTCTCTCTGGACCCTGTGAGGACATAGGGTAAAGGCAGTCCTCCGGGAGCCAGGAAGAGGGGCCTCACCAGACACTGAGTCTGTCCACACCTTGACCTTGGACTTCCCAAACCCCAGAACTGTGAGCAATAAATGTTTAAACCATCCAGTCTATGATATTCTGTAATAACAGCCCGAACTTCGACAACCACTGTTCCAATTGTTTGTGAAAATAATAAAACGTGCACAACATAGAAATGTTGAAATAATGAGGAGTAGGGGAAATAAACACAATTAATGTAATGTTTTTATTAGCAAAACATCATGAGTGATACTGGATGTACTTACATGTCTCAGAGAGTTGTTTTGGCAACTACAAGCCTTGTGGGCTGACTTCTTGTCAGACCTGATTAGATCAAGTTGTTTTTAGCCTAGAAATCAGGCTGACCATGAGCTCTCAACGGGAGGACCCTGCCACTCACGTCTTTAGTGTCATTTTCAACCCAGGGTTTCCCCCCAGGAATTTTTTGAAACTGCTTGTCCGTTTTGCAAGGGTTGGTTTCATTAAAACTCAGTAATACATTGTGAGAATTCTCTTAGCTGGGTACCCAGGAACAGCCTATCACAACATGTGTGCAAGTGAAGGGGCGTGGCTTTGTCCACTCTCCACTGCTTGGACACTCTCCCACTCTTCCCGGACCTTCCTGGACCCTCGTGACGCATGGCCACCTGACGCTGGGCTGAGTCAGGGTGTCAGTTATGTATATGAAATATGAGTAAGGCTCAGTTCATATTTTTAGATAACAATAAAGATCAGCGGGAGTTCTAATTTTATCTTCCCAGCACTCACTGGGTCACCTTGTAGACCCTAGTTTGGAAACTACCCCATCAGCTGGGCGGGGAGTATCCAGATGAGCCAAAGAATCACACAGTGAATGTGTAAGTGTCAGCCTTGATGTGTGCAGCAGAGAAACATCCAGGCTGATGAGAGAGAGAGAGCATAGAATAGGGGCCTTGACTTTGTCTACAGGATCCGGGACCTCTTCCTGGAGAGAGCCCACTGAGATGAGCTCCAGAAGCAAAAACTGTTCCCCGGATGAAGTGCCGGAGAAGAGGTGTCCAGCTGGAGGGAACAGCACTTGCAAAGGCCCTGAGGTCTGAGGAAGCAGATCCATGAGGGGAACTGCATAGAGGCTGGTGTGGCCAGTGCACTGAAGGTGAGGGGGACAGTGTCAAGAGACAAACCCTCACATCTTTTAGACACTGGGGACTCTGATAGGACACAGGTCAGAGGAAGTGCTGAGAAAATGCCCCGTAATGAAAGGAGGCAGAGAGGTCAAGGTCAGGCACAGTCACGGTGAGAACGGATTGCTCACTGGTGCTGAGAAAATACCCCGGATGAAAGGAGGCAGAGAGGTCAGGCACAGTCACGGTGAGAACGGATTGCTCACTTAGTCATGGGGTGAGGGGAGGGTTGGAGCGGCTGGTGGTGAGTGGGGCCCTGGGACTTGGAGGAGGGCTGTGCTCAGCCCATTGAGATTCAGCTGAGAACATCCCAGAGACGAGAGAGAGGAGTCATGATGGTGGGCAGTGAAGTGGGCAGGGAAGGGCCGAGGAACCATGGGCAACAGTCACAGCTGCCGATGAAGGCTCAGATACGCTGTCCACGGGCGGGTCTCTCCCTCGTTTTGAAATTATAGTCTGTGTCCCCATGCCACCACTGCCGTGCTAAATTATACATTCATTTCCTCCCCACGTGGTACAGTTCCCCTTGGCTCTGCCCAGACCTCCGGCACAGAGAAGACTTTCAAAGTGAACGGTAAATTGTCTTGTAACCTGCATTTAATGGATGCCACCTTACACTTAAGATCTGAAGAGACGGCTCTACAGACTCACATGAGCATGCAGACACATCTTGCAAAGGCTGAAGGGAGGAAAAAGGGGGGAAATGACTTCACCAGCTTCGGTTGTATTCAGTGAGCAAAACGCACTTCTTTACTCTGAGTCAGTATCTTAGGACCCACTAGAGTTTACAAAGTTCACACTGAGAAACAATATTTACTCCGAGGAATAGGTGTGTTCTTGGGAGGCAGCCTTGGACTTAGACAGACCCATGTTTGAATCTGGGATCACAGTCACCTGCTATGGGCACCTGGGAAGCTTGCGTCAGCTCTCAAAGCCTGAATTTCCTCTTTTTTGAAATGCAGGAAATGTATTCACACCACGGGATTACGGTAAAGATTGAATGAGAGAGCGAACATTAAATGACTGAGGTCTCTGGTACATACTAGGGTCCCCATCCGTGTGTGTGTGTACATACACATGCCTGTGTAAAGCTGGTCCATGATGTCATTTAAGGGGAGTTAGCAAAGAGGTTACAATTGGTGGGTCTGCACCATTTACCAGTATATCTCACTCCTAGCCTGGCATTTATGCGCGGGACTAGTGGGAGCTGGCGAGGGTTCTGTAGGTTTCAGCCTGGGCATCGCTGCCACAGTCCTTGTCATTCTTTTTTTTGAAAAAAAATATGTTTTTATTGATTTCAGAGTGAGGAAGGGAGAGGGAGAGAGAGATAGAAACATCAATGATGAGAATCATCAATCGGCTGCCTCTTGCACGCCCCCTACTGGGGATCGAGCACACAACTTAGGCATGTGCCCTGACCTGGAGTCGAATCGTAACCTCCTGGAGTTCATAGGTTGATGGTCAACTACTGAGCCACGCAGGCTGGGCAGTCGTTGTCACTCTTGCTTCCCTGGACTGGCTTGCTGTTCTAGGCGGGGGGCAGGTCTCCCAAGCAGCATGAGCTAATTATGTTCCCGAGGAGTTGTTGGAAGAAGACAGCCAAGCCCCACGCTTTCCCGGGGCTCCGATTAGCTCGGGCGCACCTCTCCGCATTCTGATTGTGCCCTTTATTAGATTGCTGTTGGGTTCCAGCTAAGTTTAATTCAGCATCTCTAAACGTCCCTGGGCCGAGGATTATACAGCACGCCTTTTCTAGAAACTGCCGGAGGTATCCGAGGCCACCAGCTTAGGAGCTCTACAAACCATGGTGCTCGCTGAATGTGAGCTTTCCGGGGCGCTGGCCCAGAACCTGCTGCCAGATTCTCTGCAGAATCCTCCCTCTTCCACTCCCCAAGCACCTCATTTAGTTAAGTGGTTTTGCCTCCTTCAGGTTGCTGTGTAATTGGGGTGATTACTCATTCCCAGCACAAGACAGAATTGGGAGGGAGAGGCTGGCCCGGGACCCCAAACACTGTGTCGCTGCTGAACCTCATGCCTTCTCTTGCTCAGAGTGCCTGGCTTCTCCGGAGGGTTGAGGAGCTGGCATGGGGTCAGCCGGTCCCAGCTGCCTCATGGCCACTGCTCAGGAGGAACAGGTCCATTGGCATAATGGTGCCAGGCTTGGGGGGAAAGGCCGTGGGGACTTTGCTTTGCTTAGTGTGACCCACAGCCTCACCCATCTGTGTGCTGCACCTTCTGAGCAGAGCAGCCTGGGTGGGGAGTTCAGTCCAGCATGTCTTGCCGACCAGCAGGAGTCATCACCATCGTCGTTCACAGAGAGCTGGTCTAGGCCAGTGGTCGGCAAACTCATTAGTCAACAGAGCCAAATATCAACAGTACAATGATTGAAATTTCTTTTGAGAGCCAAATTTTTTAAACTTAAACTATATAGGTAGGTACATTGTTATTAACTTAATTAGGGTACTCCTAAGCTGGCCTTTGCTAAAAACGTCCTCAATCTGATTGAGGTACGTTCGCTGAGGTCGACCCCTTCCAACTCTCCCATCCACACTCATCTTGTATACTTGTTTCATCTATCTCCTTTCGTTCATCCTCTCTATATGTCCAAACCATCTCAACATACCTTTCTCAATCCTCGACACTACATCTTCTTTCACTCCACAACATTCCCTAAAATTAACTTAATAAACTAAGTTTCAATCGCACTGTATGTGCACGCCCACACGTGGTATTTTGTGGAAGAGCCACACTGAAGGGGGCAAAGAGCCGCATGTGGCTCGTGAGCTGCGGTTTGCTGACCACGGGTAGGCCCTCCATGTGGAGTCTGTATTCAGTAGTGCTGGGAAAACGTGACTCCCACTGTAAACTGCACAGATACAACCCCGGTGATGCGCACAGTCATGTGGGAGGATGTTCACTTGGGTCCCACCAGACCACCCTGGCTTAGCCAGTCCTGCGTTCCCATAGGCCTTTGCAGATCTGAGGCCCAGGCAGTCCCCTGGTTTGCCTTTCACTTATTTATTTCATGAATAGTGACTGGGCGCCTCCTATAAGCCAGGCATGGTTGGAGGCAATGGGGGTACCACAGGGAACAACAGTGTCCTCATCTTTTAATAACCCAGGCCGGGGATGAGGATGGGTCTGGCCAGGACAGCGCAGTGGAGTAAAACAGAAGTGATTAGATCATGTCATAGCGCTGCCTGTGCTCAGAGAGACTGAGTGAGCTGCCCAACATCACACAGCAGAGCTGGGAAACAAGGCCCATGGATCTGGTTCTCAAGTCTCGTCCCTCAAAACAGCACGCGGCTGCCACTAGATGGAGCCTTTTTCTCTGCGCTCTTCTGCTCACAATCTGCTTCATGTGGGAGGATGTTCCCTTTGGTTCCACCAGACCACCCTGGCTTAGCGAGTCCCTCCTTCCCATAGGCCTTTGCAGAGTTGAGGCCCCAGGCAGTCACCTGGTTTGCATCCTGCTAACACTCCATTCAGCTCACCATCCGCTCACCAGCAAAAAGGAAGGAGGCAGTTAGAAAACACAGCACCTGGTGATTCGTGATGGTGAGTGGCCTCACATGTTGAGCCCAGAGATGACACCATGAGGCCACTACATGCTAATGGCTGCAGCGTGTGGTGGGGGCTATGCCCTCTCCCCCAGTACCAGGAGCCCAGCAGGGGTTGTTGGGTCAGGAAGGCGTGCATGGCAGCAAACCTTGGCCGTCCATGGCCGCCTCGATAAAAGTGGAGTATCCCTCAGCCCTCTGGCTCGGTAGCCAACAAAGCACACTGATCTAATTGGGCACTTTCAGGCCATTAAGTAGATCGATCAGCGACAATTATCTTTGGCTTTAATTTTGCTCCTTTTTTGTCTGTCATTCTCCAGGCTGTAGAGGCCCTGAGAAGGATACACACTTACATATGTGAGTACAAACACACACACGCACGTGGAGCCCGCCTTGAGTGTGTGCAACACGAGTGGGGCAGAGGCCATCAGACTGAGTCAGCCCCTCATCTTCAGGTCCTGGGCTAATCTGCGGGCTGTGGTGGGGAGAACAGAAGTGGGAGCCACACAGGATGCTGAGTAGCCCTCCGCCTACTCTCGGGGTGAGGCAGAATGGAGATGTTATATTATATCTGGGAGGGGCTCCATGGTCTCTTTTAATGCCCATTTAATATATATGGAGGAGCCCAGCTGGTGTGGCTCAGTGGTTGAACGTCGACCTATGAACCCGAAGATCATGGTTCGATTCCCTATCAGGTCATATGTCTGGGTTGCCGGCTCAATCCCCAGTAGGGGGCGTGCAGGAGGCAGCCGATCAATGATTCTCTGTCATCATTGATGTTTCTGTCTCTCTCTCCCTCTCCCTTCCTCTCTGAAATTAATAAAAATATATATTAAAAACATATATATGGAGGAGCCCAAGGGCCCTCTGAATAAGCACACAGAAAGTGACCATTCATAGGACATCTCTTTTATGCCAAGCAGTGGACGTGGCCCTCAACATACACTATCTCTTTCTATGCTTCTGACATCACCGTAAAGCAGGGCTTACTCTCCCATTTTTCAGATTAGGAAGCAGAGGTAGGAAGGAGTTATGGCCACCCCAGGCAGATAGTTTCTGATGTATATCAGGCTCCAGAGAACTCCACGCCTTGGCTGCTAAAATCTTTCATGCTGCTTGGGATCCCTATTCATGGACAGAAGAACTGACTTGGAAGATAGTATTTCTTTAAAATTAGGGGTCTAAATCCCTGGTGAGATGGAGGTCTGAACGAAGAGGACTTAGGTGCATCTGAATGAGTGAGGAAATTAATGTCACTGTGGGACCCCATGCAAATGGTGCGGGATTGGGCATCAGGTGGACATGGGTTTGAATCCCAGCTCTGCCACCCATTGTTCACCACTGATGCGTTTGCTCAGCCCTTTCGAGCCTCAGTTTTCTTGTCTGTAAAGTGGGGATCATAATAACCTCATTGGCTTATTGTGAGAATTATAAATACATAATGGAAAGTGCTGGCATGAACCAGATACATATGATGCATAATAACATTACACAATTAATTGAGCAAGGCTGTTCTACTCCTGAGAGGACTGAGTTGCATTTTAACAAGCAGGGATACAGCGGTTCTCAACCTGTGGGTCGCGACCCCTTTGGCGGTCGAACGACCCTTTCACAGGGGTCGCCTAAGACCATCCTGCATATCAGATATTTACATTACGATTCAGAACAGTAGCAACATTACAGTTATGAAGTAGCAACGAAAATAATTTTATGGTTGGGTCACAACATGAGGAACTGTATTTAAAGGGCCAGAAGGTTGAGAACCACTGAAATCATTAGAATGAAGTGGCCCTAATGCCCAGTGGAGGGTGGTCACAGAGGGATGACCACAAACAGTGCTTATGGGTTGACTTTGTCCAACTCAACAGGATCTGGCCCATAGAGCTCAGGTGTCAGGTGTCCAGGTAAGGGGTAAAAATCCTATCTAGGTAGCAGGACATCCTAATTGTTGGCTCCGGGCTTCAGAAGAGCTGGGCAAGAAAACCGGAAACTAGGATTTTCTGCTTCCCAAGTTTGCCTAAGCCTGCGGGCCCCAGGCAAGCAGTGACCTGGCCTGTTTTGTTTTAATGTTGCTTTCTGAGAGGACCAAAAAGGCTTGGGCCAAGGACTGTGACTCCTAGCATGGTCTCTGTCCTAAATGGAACCAGGCATTCTGCGCAGAAGAGATGGGGGAAAGCAGTTGGGGAAAGCAGTCCGGCCCTGTGCTTCCTCCCACGTTCCCTCCCATCGCCTCTTCCTGCCTGCTGTGGGGGCCGGAGCACTGAACTGGAAACCTGGGAACAAGTTCCAGATTTGCCACTTATTTGCACTTTATATGGGATACAGTCACTATACATCCTCAGACCCCATTTTCATTTGTCAAATGGGAATATTTACTCTGCCTCTGCTGCTGAGTATTTAGGGGATGATAGGGGGAATGCTGTGCTGATAAACTGGAGCATGCAGAATGCATAAGAGCTGGTTGGAGCACACCTCGGTTTGCATCAGGCAGCACCAGCTGAAAGTGGGCAGGGAGAGGTTTTTAGATGGAAGTTGGGAAGCAAAGCCAGGAGATTATTCGATTAGTGACGGCTTAAGTGGTTGCATTATGGGGAAAACCCAGGTGGCTGTTTGTGGTTGGTTGTCCGTAAGTTTCATTTTCTCGGATTGGAGTGCAATGAGTTTGGCTTAGGTTTTGTTTTGCTTAAGTCGGCTACCAAGGTGTTAGAGCCATCTCACTGTAATTGATTGCTTTAACAATGCTTTTTGCAAACTAAAAGACCTGTAATGTATGCGGTGGATTATAATAATATTTCACACAGCTAGTTCTGAAAACCAAAGCAAAATAATAATGATGATGATTATCCTTATTATTAATCCTTGAATTTTTTTCTTTGTCTGTTCATCTACCTTCCACTTACCTTCTTACCTACCTACCTACATACCTATTTTCCAACCTCTTACCTTTTTAATTTCCTACGTTCCTACCTATTTTTATACCTACCTTCTCACATACCTAGCTGCTTGCCTGTCTGCCTGCCTTCCTTCCTCCTTCCCTCCCTTCCTTCCTTCCTGTTTACCTTTCTAAATCTCTAGTTAAAAGCATTTACATATTTGTTAAGCCAATGGACACATAGCACACAGTACAGTGGTCCCCCGTAATCCTATCCATGGGGAATAAATTGCAAGACTCCTTCCCAGTGGATGCCTGAAATCGAGGATAGTACTGAACCCTATATATACTAAGTATTTTCCTATGCACACATACCTATATAGATACAGTTTAATTTATAAATTAGACACAGGAAGAGATGAACAACAATACTATATGATAAGAGAGGAATATGCTAATTAGCTGTTACGCCAGGGCGTAACGACCAAGTGCACCACAACCAGCTCACAGATCAGCAGGAGGGTGGGCCAGTGAGGTACAAGTGGGCTGCGGGGGAGCTACAGGAGGGGGCAGGGCAGCAAGCTATGAGCGGGGGAGGAGGGAGCTACAGGAGGGCGGGGCAGCAGGCAGAGAGCTACTGGAGGGCGGCAGCAAGCTACTGGCGAGCTACTGGTGCACGGATTCGTGCGCAGGGCTACTAGTTATTTATAAGTTAAGAGTTGAGGTTTCAGGATTTCAACAGTGTTTGTTGGAAAGGGCCGGGGGGGGGAGCTGCAGGAGGGCGGGGGCGGGGCGGAGAGCTACAGGAGGATGGCAGCGATTTACTGGCACACGGATTCATGCTCAGGGCTACTAGTAACTAATAAAATAGAACAATTATAACAAATATACTGTAATAAAAGTTATGTGAATGTGGGCTCTCTCTTTCTCAAAATATCTTATTTTACTGTGCTCACCTTTTTACTTAAAGGAAGCACTTTCCAGCTTCTCTCTGGCATATATGAATTGCCAGCATCACTATTCTTGCACCCTGGGGCCATTATAAAGTAAAATAAAGGTTACTTGAACACAGGGACGGTGATACTGCAATAGCCAATCTGATAACCCAGACAGCAACTAAGGAACTGGCAGGTGGTAGTATGCACAGTGTGGACAGCTGGACAAAGGGGTGAGTCATGTCTCAGGTGGGCAAGAGCTTAATGGCACGACTTCTCATGCTACTCAGAACGGTGCACTATTTAAAACTTATGAATTCTTATTTCTGGGATTTTCCACTTGATGTTTCAGGCCACAGTGGACCTCAGGACCTCATTCTGAAACCACAGAAAGCTAAACTTCAGAGAAGGGGGGAACTACTGTGTTCTCTACAAAACCATGCTTGTTAATTTACAAATGTCCACCATGATTGGCGACAGATAGGAAGTGTCTGTTTATTAGAATTGCATGTATCGCTGAGAAATTGCTTACTTAATATTTTTAAAATTAAGCTTAGAATTTCTTCAGCATTTAATATTAAATTTACCTCACCTCGTTTGAACATAATATGACTCATTAAAGTATTCTTGATGATTGAATGCATTTCCAAGGCTTCATTTATGCCATCAAAAGAGGTTATGCTTCTGTGAGCAATTCATTCAGTTAATCAGAGGTTTAAAAGTTGTAAGGAGTGTATTATGGCTGAATCATGGGAAAACATCCTGAGAAATAACAGAGGAAATGCTAATGAAGCATCAGAGGAGAGATCACATAGACAATGCATCCGAAATGAACATCAAGTCTGACAAAGACTGACAGAGAACACTGATGAAAGGGGAGGACAATTGGAAACGAAAAGGAGTGAAACATGGTGCAAAGCTGATCAAGCAAAAGTACTGGGTTCAAATAGTCAGCCAGCCGTAATACTCACGGTTGGGGGACGTGATGTAGGAAAAATGCAGCGCTATGGTGAGCTAGCAAAGCAAGGCATTGGAGGCACATGTTAACACAAAGCCTGAGACTAATACAGCCATGTGGGAAAGGTTTAACTGAGCCCACAGTCTGGGATACCTATGCTGTGATGCGAGTTACAACTGAAAGCCAGGGAACCTGCCCACGAGGAAAATTCAGCATTGGTGCTCCCGTCAGTGGAGACCCATACGTGGCTCTTACCTAAGTGCCTTCAGGGGACTGACAACTATTGAATCGACAAGAATCAGGGTTTTCATTGCAGTGACAAGGATGTGTATGATTAAACTAGAGCCTGGTGCACAAAATTTGTGTGGGGGAGGGGGGTCCCCTCAGCCCAGCCTGCACCCTCTCCAATCCGGGACCCCTTGGGGGATGTCTGACTGCCAGTTTAGGCCCGATCCCGGGATCGGGCCTAAACCAGCAGTTGGGAATCCCTCTCACAATCCTGAACCGCTGGCTCCTAATCGCTTACCTGCCTGCCTGCCTGGTCACCCCTAACTGCCCCTGCTGCCAGCCTGATCGCCCCTCACTGCCTCTGCGTGCCAGCCTGATCACCCCTAACTGCCCCCCCTGCTGGCCTGGTCGCTCCTAAATGCCCTTCCCCCTGCTGCCAGCCTGGTCACCCCTCACTGCCCCCCCTGCCAGCCTAATCGCCCCCAACTGCGCCCCTCCCCACCCCCGCCAGCCTGGTCACCCCTACTGAGGATTGAGTCCAAAACCCAGGCATGTGCCCTGACTGGGAATCAAACCATGACCTCCTGGTTCATAGGTCAACAGTCAACCACTGAGCCACACCAGTTGGGCTATACTAATTTTTTGTTATTTGTATACATTGCAAATAATTCTCAAATGTGTGGCTTGTCTCTAACTTGTTTATGGAATCTTCTTGAACATGAGCTTTTAATTTTGATGCAATTATCAGTCTCTTGTGCTTTTTTTGTCTTTACTGCTTTAAGGTCATAAAGATAGAATATCTTCTAAGGGTCTTTAAAAGTGTTAATATTTTATATAGGCTTTTAATCTATTTAAAATCTAATATTTGGATAACCACTTGTGACAGCATGCTATATTAATAAAAGAGTCATATGCTAATTAGACCGGACATCCTTCTGGATGACCTTCCCAACAAAGCCAGGGCTGTGAGGGAAGCACAAGTCCCGGGTGCCAGAGGGAAGCCCGTGCCGGCAGCTGGGGGAAGAAAGGCCTACTCTTGCACGAATTTTATGCATTGGGACTCTAGTTATTAAATAATATGTTCTTTCTTATCAACTCTATCTTAAATTAAGTTTCTGTATATGAATGGACTACTCTTTTGTTCTGTGATCTGATTGTTATTTCTCCAATATATAATTTACTGTAGCTTTAAAATATGTTCTCCTACTTTGTTCCTTAAAATTGACTTTGCTGCCTACCTGGTATGTCTCAGTGGTTGAGCATTGACCCATGAACCAGGAGGTCATGGTTCGATTCCTGGTCAGGACACATGCTGGGGTTCTGGGCTCAATCCTCAGTAGGGGGCATGTTAGGAAGCAGCGGAGCAATGATTCTATCTCATCATTGATGTTTCTATCTCTTTTTCTCCCTCTACCTTCCTCTCTCTGAAATCAATAAAAACATATTTTTAAAATTGATTTTGCTATTCTTTTTTTTTTAAATATATTTTATTGATTTTTTTACAGAGAGGAAGGGAGAGGGATAGAGAATTAGAAACATCGATGAGAGAGAATTATCGATCAGCTGCCTCCTGCACACCCCCTACTGGGGATGTACCCACAACCAAGGTGCCCGCAACCAAGGTACATGCCCTTGACCGGAATCGAACCTGGGACCCTTGAGTCTGCAGGCGGACGCTCTATCCACTGAGCCAAATCGGTTAGTGCTCAAACCACTTCTTAATATAAAATATACCCATTTACTTCCCCACTGAGAGCAGACCCTTTGAGGCGAAGCATTAAACATTGAGACAATGGTTGCAGCTCACTCAGGAGGCACCTGAGCCCACTACTGCCCCTCTTGCAGTTGTGCCTACACCTGTTTTAACTCCCGCTGTTCACTCTCTACAACTGATTCCATGATTTGCTCAGGAACTTATATTATCTGAGTGAAAAATTTTAAATCTTTTTTGACAGTCTCAACATGGCTTCTTCTTTATATCCTTATGAAAAATCTGTTTAGTTAGTCTTCAAACAGTTCTCAATGGTAGTTTTTCTGTAGTTTAGTTGTAGTATTTTAATGTGATTGTGGGAGGAGATGAACACAGTGTTCACCTACTCCACCATCCTCATCAGGAAGCTTATAGAAAACAAAACTATGAATAACACCAGTAAAAATTTAAAAACTATATTAGCAATGTATTATCTTATTTACTAATCTCAAGACTACATAACTTAAAACATTGCTTTATAAGGACATGTTTTTAGATGCTAAAATTTTCTTATAAGACCCTTATCCAACAATATGCTATATTTATATAATATACATTTAATATCACTACTACCAAATACCTATGTGGCATGTCAGGTTACTTAAGTTTGTATCATAGCGTTTCTTCCCTATAAAGTGAGCATTCAACTTCAAAACTTTTTATTATTCATAATTTCAGCCATATGTGTCAATACGGGCTGACAGTTAATTTGCATATCTCCCTGATTAGCCAATGGGAAGGGTAGTGGTCGTACGCTAATTACCATGTTTCTCTTTTATTAGTGTAGATGGGTAAGATAGGTTACAATTGTATTAATAATTGTCAAGATCCTTATATCAATTGATGTCACGTTGGGTACAACTTTTTTTTTTACTACTTTTGATAATGACAGCTGCTATTTATTGAGCGACTTTTTTTGTTCTTTATAGAATCACTAGAGGCCCAGTGCACAAAATTTGTGCACAGGTAGGGTCCCTAGGACTGGTTGGCAATCAGGGCCAATCTGTGGGGCAACTGGCGGGGCGATTACCCCCCCCCCCCTGCTGGCACCCACATTGACTGGCCTGGGATCTGTGGGTGGGGGCAGCTCCTGCGTTGAGCATCTGTCCCCTGGTGGTCAGTGCACGTCATAGTGACCAGTCATTCCACCGGCCATTCCGCCGTCAGTCGATTAGCATGTTAGGCTTTTATTATATAGGATTATTACCATTGCCACCATTTATGAGCACCTACTGTGTGCAGGCCCTGGGCCAAGGCTTTGCACTCATTATTTCTCATGTTTAGGGCAACGCTCAATGAAAGAAGCTCTGATCATTGTTTCACAGTGAGAGAAGTGAGACACTAATTATTTAAATAACTTAACCTTGTCACCGTTCATAAGCAAGGGAGCTGGTAAAGAAACTCAGGATTGTCTGGTTCAAAGTCCTTTGTCATCTTCCTTCCCTAATCATGACCTTTCTCTCCTGGCCCAGTAGCCCACACGTTCTAAATCACAGGTCGACTCTTATTCTTATTGAAACCTCTTTCCTCCCAGTTCATTAACACCGTTCTCTGCCCCTGGCTTCACCCGTGCAGGCGGCTATAACAGATACCAGAGACGGGGTGGCTTAAGGAATGAATATATATTTCTCACAGTTCCGGAGGCTGGGAAGTCCAACATTCAGTGTCTGGTTCATAGACGGTAGTCCCTCCACTGTGTCCTCACATGGAGAAAGGGCCCCATCTCCTAATACCATCCTCACCTTAGTGTTTCAGTATACTATATGAATTTGGGGAGGACATAGACATTTAGCCCATAGCAGTCATGATGGCAGTGTTGAAAATAGTAGACTGAGTGAAATCTGCTATTTTCACCCTGAAGTTGACTAAATAGGTAGCAGTGACCAGCATGCAAATGAATAAGAAGTAGAATAGAATCGCTCATGGAAAATATCACAGGCTGTCATGTACTAAAGATAAAAATTAATTTTTTCAGTTATGCATATGCCATATTTCACTCAATCAAAGTCATAATCTATTGGAAGACACAAAATTTTATTATGTACCATTCAGCAAGAAAGAAATGCTGCCAATTAATGGCAAGATGTCACAGTTTGAAAGATGCATGTATATTTCTGAAAGATTAAAATGTGAAAAAAATATGTGTCAGAGAATGATGGAGTACAGTGTATGCATTTCATTAATGGGTCACTCTGTGACACGTATTTCCTACTGTGAGTCACCACCGAGGAGCTTGAAAACCTCCATTCTTTGTGGTGGGGAAGGTGACTGGGGCATCCACACAGTGGCGGGTTAGTGTGCTCAGCCACAGGCAGTCTGGGCTGAGTTCCGGCTGTAGGTGCCCTGTGACCCACCCTTGAACTGCCACACTCCAACAAGGCTCGGGGCGACCCCAGCCCATGCCAGGGCCAAGCGTTAATGGAGGTGCCTGGCATTTCAAGATTGCGACTCAGAGGTGTCCTTTTCCCAGGTTCATGTTATATGGAGATAAGGTCCTGACCAGACAGCATTAGGTAATTAACGGAGGCGTCTGGGAGAAAATCAAACTGGAATTGATATCTGGAGGCTGGAGAAAAACCGAGAGGCCAGCCCAAAGTACGGCCTAGGAAATTTTGACTTCTTTCTTTTCTTTGTTTTAAATATGTTTTTATTGATTTCAGAGAGAGAAAAGGAGAGGGAGAGAGAGAAAAACATCAGTGATGAGAGAGAATCATCAAGCAGCTGCCCCCTGCATACCCCCTACTGGGGATGGAGCCAGAAGCCCTGGCATATGCCTGGACCGGGAATCCAACCAGTGACCTCTTGGTTCATAGGTCAATGCTCAACC
>NW_005369902.1:1815873-1848584 GCF_000412655.1 Myotis brandtii
GTGGGGGGTTGGGGACGGGGGGAAGCCTCCATCTTTTTAGCTGCTGGAGTGATTGCATTCAGCTGCAAACATAGGAGCTTGTGGGATAGTAAAGAGGGTACGCCCTGCACCACATGAGTGTACATATATGCTCTGAGTAGGAAGTACAGTGTGGACAAAGGGGCTGGGAGATTAGTTCAAGTCCTGGGTCGGCCACAGCCTGCTGTGTAGCCTTGAGTGAGTCCCTGAACGTTCCTGCATTCAGTTTCCTCATCTGTGAGATCCCTAAGGCCTTTCTAGCACCGACATTCACCAAGACAGGGAGCGTTATTGTTCAGGGGTGTGAGCATGTGTGTGGAATAAGAGCAGAGTCTGTGTTATATGCCGGGCAGGCTGATGTCCTCCTACAAAACAGAGAGAGGTGCTTGACTCCCCCCCCGCACACTTTCTTAATGTGCTCAGAATTTCTCCCTGAGCCCTGTCCATGTGCAGGTGCTGGGCAGAGGGGCGGAAATATCTACAAGCTGGGCTGCAAATGCGGCTGGAGGCAGGCGATCCTGTTCCCTTTCCTCTTCCCATCATGGGAAGAGCTGTCTAATGGGAAGAGGAAAGGGGACAGGAGCATCCTTCCCTGTGAGGGAAACAGGTGGCCCAGCTTTCTCAGGCTAATTCCAGCATGCGAACAATGCAGCACGAAAAAGCGAGTTACTGCATAGCCTCGCCTGCCATTCCTTTAGCTGGGACAGAGCTTTCCTGTGTCTGAAGTGTCACGTGGTGCAAGGCCAGAATGAAACGCGCCTCCTGAAAACCTCATGGAGCTGCCCACTCCTAGCAGCTAAAACGGACTCTTGCAGGCAGGTGAGGGCAGCAGTCTCTTCACACAGCGGCACCGACAGGGGCTCTAGAGATAAGCAAGGCCCCCGTGGAGAAGGACTGACCCAACCCTCCAGCATGGGAACCACATGCCATTCACTGTGTCCACACGGACACGCGTAGATACAGTCAACTCCCAACACTGCCCGGTGGGGCCCTGAGAGGCCCTTGCCATTTCTCTTCACTGAGAACGTGGTAAAAACTCCCCAAAGGGCGGTCCCTGGAGGAGACCCCGTGCCAGCTTGGCCTGAGTTTCACCTCTGGGCTCTGCGGAT
Source organism: Myotis brandtii (assembly GCF_000412655.1). NCBI lineage: Eukaryota > Metazoa > Chordata > Mammalia > Chiroptera > Vespertilionidae > Myotis > Myotis brandtii. The sequence goes on from NW_005369902.1 coordinate 1,817,001, forward strand.
CCTTGTGCGTGTCTCATGCCGTCCACGGCCCCTCCTCTCTGTGTGGGCTTGATGCGCCATCCAGGCAGATCGTGGTCTGTTTTGTAGCTCCAAAGAAACAGAGTCTGGCAACCAAACAACAAGTGAACACGTTTCCTATCTTGACTTGTCTTTTGATGAAATGCAAAAGGCGAGTGTGCATTCTTTATTCAAGGGAAATCTCTTGAAAAATCTCCTCACTCCTGTTGCTCTTCTTCAGAGTAATCTCTTCCTAGCATCATGCAACCCTCTCTCTCTCCCTCATCCTCGGCCCCCATGGCAGCCCCTCCCTTACATCTCTATTGTGCAGATCTAAAACCTCTCTGATTTCCTTAGCATTCTCTCCATTGAGAGAACTCTTCACAAGGAAAAACAGACCAAGATACGATCCAGCAAGCAAAGCCATGTCTCCCGCAGGCGGGGGGAGCTCGGGAATACTCGCACATGAGTGATCTCCGTCCCCATCACAGCCACTTCCCTGCCCAGCCCTTTGCTACTATCACAGACCAGTCGCCCTCTCCACTAATGCAATTGCTCAGAGGGCACTTTAAGTATAATCAGGATGCATTGATCTTTTTCGGAGGCTTTTATTCCCTCCACTAAGCTCTGCCCAAAGCTGGCTGCAGGCTCCATTTGTTAAACAAGGGAGAGCTGTGTTCCGCATGGCTCTTCTCTGGACCTGAGCTTCCTCTCCGCCCTCAGCACGGGGCGTAGGGGGGGATTTCCTGCTACCGCTTTGGGGTGTGACCTGAAAATGGGTCCCCTCCCTCCCATGGGGAGAAACATGGCTGTCCTGGCATTTCCTGTGTCACCCCATTGACCAGCCCCCGTGTCCCACCAAAGAGACACCTGCTCAGAGCAGGTCCTCCCTGGGAATGTCACAGTCAGTAGTCAGTTGGCTACTCGGGGTACCAGAGAGGGAACCCTTGGACTTAAAATCACCTGATGGGTATAGGATACACTTCAGAGACTTAGAGCTGCTTTTAAAAGAGGGAAGAAGGTTAGGGGATGGGACTGTGAGTCCTGGAAAAGGGCCCAGGAAAAGCGGAGGCTTTGAAGAGAAACTGCCTGATGTCACCGTGTTATTGCGTGCAGACCCCGGGGACGGGGTAAAGTCAGAGCCTTGTCTGGGCACCTTTTTTAATAGTAATTTTTTACACGAAAGCGGCTTGTTCATTTACCAGGTGCTTCCACACACATGACTTCATCCCATGTGCCTTCAGTGGGCCGACCCTCCTGAAGATGCCCCTGAGGAGGGAGGCGTACTGGACACCTGTGTCCTGGCCCCACTCCCCGCCTGCTGCCACTCAGCCCCACACCCTTCCTTCGGACACCCTTCCTCCACAGCCCGGGTGGGGTCTCCCATGCCCCCTACTCCTCCCTTTCTTACTAATGCCAGAGGCGAGTCCTAGGGGGGACTCAGCCCCGAGGGGAGAGGGTTCTTGGCTTCCCGCAGGAAAGAATTCAAGCGCAAGCCAGACAGGAGGTTAGAGCAGAAGCAAGTTTATTTAGCAAAGAGGATAAGCAAGAAAAGCCACTCACAGACAGAGTGGCCGACTCTCCTCTCAAGAGAAGGAAGAGAGGCCCAGCCATCTCTAGACGGTTTGTGGTTTCTATGGGAAATGGCTGGTTTGGGGAAAGGGAGAGCGGGGGAAAACGTTGGGATGAGCTTTAACCTTTACAAGGCATATTTTGTGGTCTGCTTTCCTTATATGGTACTAGAGGCCCGATGCATGAAATCCACGAAAGAGTAGGCCTTCCTTCCCCCCGCTGCCGGCACCGGCTTCCCTCTGGCACCCGGGACTCAGGCTTCCCTTGCAGCCCCAGCTTTGCCCAGAAGATCATCTGATTAATTAGCGTATTACACTTTTAATATTATAGATGGATAAATGATAAGGTACAGAGAGTATGTATTGATGGGCCTCTTTGTTCTGGAGGCCCATCGTGGTCTGCTTGCATCTCTGGTCAGACGAGTTCAGTGTCAGGCAGCATGGAACAGGCACCGGACTTAACTTTGTTTGATTTCAGTTAATTTGTAGAGTCCTCACGCCCCTTTTCTAAACCACTACCACTCACAGACTCTGGTGACCTCTCTTTCATCCTGTTAGCTTGGAGAAGGGAAGTGAGCAAGAAAGGGGCATTGTCATGCTTGTTAACCCCTGGAACAGCTGGAGCTCAGTCTTGCTGGGGGAAGCTGGAAGGTACCCATTAACTGCCCAACCATCCCTAGCTGAGGGCAGTGCCTGGGCTGCTGACCCCCTGGTACTTTTGGCTTGTTCTATGCAGGGATGAAATGTGCTTCTGCAGCTGGTTGGGGGCAGGAGCAGCCCTCAGGCCAGTGATGGCGAACCTATGACACACGTGTCAGAGGTGAAAAAAACTAGGGCAGTGATGGCGAACCTATGACACGCTTGTCAGAGGTGACACGCGAACTCATTTTTTTTGGTTGATTTTTCTTTGTTATATGGCATTTAAATATATAAAATAAATATCAAAAATATAAGTCTTTGTTTTACTATGGTTGCAGATATCAAAAAATTTCTATATGTGACACGGCACCAGAGTTAAGTTAGGGTTTTTCAAAATGCTGACACGCCGAGCTCAAAAGGTTCGCCATCACTGCCTTAGGCAGTCCCAGTGGTTCTATGAGGGTGGGACATGGGCATGATCTGCTACACCCATCTCCCTATTCAACCAGGCTTAGAGCACAGGCGCTAGGTCCCAACACTGTGTTCAGCACCACATGTCTCAATAAACACGGAATAAATGTGGATTTGTTGCTCGGCTGGTGTAGCTCAGTGGTTGATCATCGACCTCTGAACCAGGAGGTCACGATTTGATTCCCTGTCAGGGCACATGTCTGGGAGTCAGGCTTGATCCCCAGTAGCAGGTGTGCAGGAGGCAGCTGATCTATGATTCTCTCTCATCATTGATGTTTCTGTCTCCCTTCCTCTCCCTTCCTCTCTGAAATCAATAAAAACATTTATTTTTAAAAGTAAAGGAAATAAATAGGATATGTGCATGCAAGCGAGGCATGTGTGCCAGCAAATAGTGTGCATGTGTAGCTCTTCTCCTCCACCCAGCATCCTTGGCTCCTTGGCAGACAGCACTCATCAATCAAAGCTTCTTAGTGATGCTGACAAAGGCTCTTAATAGCCACTAGTGTGGGACGTGACAAGATCACTTACCAGCCCAAACCTCTTTCACTGGAATCTGTGGACAAAGATCTGTGAAAAAATACTTTCCCCAGCTACCCCAGCAAAAATGTCTTCGATACGAGTCCCTTCCTGAGCCTAAAGATCTTCTTCCCAGCTCTCTTCTCCTCTCTCCAAACCCACCCTTTGTATGTGGAAGTGAGGTGGGGTGGAGGAGCCGTGGAGGCACCTGCAGGGGCTAGAGGAAGCCAACTGAGAAAGAAAGGAATGGGCAGAGCTTGGGGATGGACATGTAGGCACTGAGCTGCTTGCAGAGAAAGGGCACATGGGGTGCCAGCTGGTTGCTTTGGGAGGGTCAGTGGGGAACAGACAGATAGACTGAGGGTAGAAAAAATAGTCCAGGGAAAGCCTGTTCCTTGCTGCCCGGGCAGCTTTTAATCGGTGGTCCAACCCCTACTTCTGTTTGCGCACCATTTAGCCTGTAGTACGAAGAAGAAAAGGGAGCTTTACAAAGAGAGCAGAACAGGAGGGGGGAGGTGAAAGGGAGGACGAAGAGGAGGAGGAGAGAAAGAGGGGGAGAGGGAAGGAGGAAAAAGATGAAAAGGAAAGGAAGGAAGAGGTGGAGGAGGAGGAGGGGAGAAAGCAGGTTTGCAAGTTCAGAAAGAGCTGTGGTCAGCCTGCTGGAGGGACTGGGGCTGCACCTGTGTCTTCTCTCTTGCAAAGCTGGAGAGAATTTGACAGGTGTGGTGTGGTGTGTGTGTGCTTGCGTGCGTGCGTGCATGTGTGTGTGTGTGTGTGTGTGTGTGTGTGTGTGCGTGCATGCATGCACCCTGTGTTATTGCTGTGTGTCTGTAGCTTTGTGAGCACGGGATTTGAGTAAATTATTTGTCTCGGTCACATAGTGCATGGGTGTGGGCCTGTGTAAGTTTATATTGGTGTGTGTGTGTGTGTGTGTGTGTGTGTGTGTCTTGGCACAGACCTTAAGACCTCTTTGTTCCCTAGAAAAGAGAAAAGTGAGTCAGTGAGAAATCATCAGTTAACATCCTCTCAGCTGCAGAAAGTAGCCCAGAAAGACATTCCCCACAAACCTGGGCTCTGAGAGAGAAACCAGGGCAGCCCAGCCATGTGGGGATGGAGGAAGGAGGGGTGGGCATACCTTAAGACCTGTTTGTTCCCTAGAAAAGAGAAAATGAGTCAGTGAGAAATCATCAGTTAACGTCCTCTCGGCTACAGAAAGTAGCCCAGAATGACATTCCCCACAAACCTGGGCTCTGAGAGAGAAACCAGGGCAGCCCAGCCATGTGGGGATGGAGGAAGGAGGGGTGGGCATCTTCCCAAGCTTGCCATGAGCCAGCCAGGGCGGGTTCTGTTAGTTTTCTAGGACACGGAGGTGGCCTAATATTGAGGACCGGGGCCAGATGGCCTGACACCTGGTGGGTTCATGAGAGGGATGGAGGCAGCCCTCCTCCCCCTGGAGGCTCCTCCTGCTGGCTCGGGGCAGGGCGAGGGTCGGGGGAGCAAGAGTAGGCATAAGAGTATTTTTATACAAACAAAGAGGGTTCTGCAACTTGCTTGCTTCTCTAAATGGCATTTTGTGAACGCCAGCTCCTGCCGATTGAAATAAGACTGCGTTAGTCATTGAATGGGCTCCATAATATTGTTTGTGTGGGTGGGCTCAGTCAGTTCACCCAGCATCTCTGGTTTTCTAGGTTGCGAGGCTGCATTGAACGCCCTTGTGGATGCCCTTGTGTGGCTCTCAGTGAGACGGTGGGGAGGAGGGTGTGTTCTAATGAGGCCCTGCCAGGAAGTGAGGGCTGGAGGATCAGGAGCCCCCAGTGCCCAGTACTCAGTCCTTGCTTCCCACTGAATATGCAGGGCAGTTTCTGGTTCTCTACCTTGGGTGCCTTCTCCGTACAGAAAGATGCTAAAAATAATTTCACTTCCTCCTCATCACTCTATTAAATTGTCTTCCTTAAGGATTCTCAGCCTATCCATGAGGGTTTAAAAATATCCAACAACTCACCTGCATAGCAGAAGATTGAATGCTGCCTCCACTTCGGGCTTTTTCCAGTGCCACTAGGATGCGCTCACGTCCTCTAATGCAGACAGTAGTTCTAAGGAAAATAGACCTGCTAGCCGGAGAGAAGAGTGACCTGGTTAGAGTCCCAGCTCCTCCGCCTCCCAGCTGGGAGACAGTGGTCAAGTGAGTTGCTCTAACCTACACTCCAGTTTCTGGAAATGAGGCTAAGAATGCTTAGAGTGGTCAATGAAACCTTTTTTTAAAAGAGTTGGTTGAACATAGTCCCAGCCCCATGCACGGAGAGGTTACTGGTTCGATTCAGGTCAGGGCACCTGCACAGGTTGGTGGCTCAGTCCCCAGTAGGGGGCATACGGGAGTCAGCTGATCTCTCATCCATGTTTCTCTCTCCACCTCCCTTCCTTCCTCTCTAAAAATCAATAAAAACATATATTTTTAAAAAGGAGTTCTTTAAAGCAGTTAGCACAATGTCAGAGATGTAGCAAGTGCTCACTAAATCTTAGCTATGATAGTACTGTTAGCACCAACCTACAAATACAACAGTGGTAAAGAGGTCAACCCAACCCCACTGTGGTCTTCCTTCTCTCACTGCTTACTGCATGCTTGCAACATTCCTAATGTGACAGGAATTGTGGCTTGGGAATGTATGAAATTCCCCATAATTCTCCATCCAGGTGCGTTTGTCTGTTCCTTTGTTTGCCTGTCAATTGCCTGTCTCCCTCCTCCACTGAACCAGAGCCCCTATGGCACAAGGATGGTGAAGCGTCCTCGCTCCGAATATCCAGCATCAAGCGCCATAGGCTGGCACGTTGCAGGAATGTAGGAAGCGCGTTTTGAATGAACGTGTGGTCATTCTTAAAAAGGCCATTAATATTAATAACTTAGGTGAAGGCCGTGGCAAAGTGTGGGGCTAGATATGGCCACGCTCATTGCAGCTGACAGCAGGCCAGGAGGGGAAGGGATCAAAAACTGGTCAGCCCCAGTGGGGAGGGCGTGACCTGCCAGACACAGCCAATCAATCTGAAGCCTGGAGGACAGGCCGCAGGAGACCGTCCCAGGACACTGGACTTGTGGGCAGCCCATTCAGGTGACTGGAGCTGTGAGGGCATGGGAGGCCCAGCAGTGGGGAAGGCAGGGCGGTTCTGTGCTGAGACCCACTCGCTTCTTTGCCGTGGGCACTGTTCTTATCCCCACTTACTAACGAGGAAACTGAGACACAGACGAGTCCCCAGCTGGCATCACACCCGGGCGGGTCTCGCTCCAGCGCCGTGCGGCCATCGCTCGCAGGCGTTCTCTCCACTTACTTTCCCATTCAGCTCCTTTCCCTGTTTCTCCTCAGAACAACAGAGACAGGCTGAATTCCAAAACAACTCTTCCCTCCCTCCCAAACCCCTGAGAACCCTACATGCTAAAGGCTGAAAGAAGGCACCAAGGAAATAATTATAGAAAACACCAGCCACAAAAGATGGCCAGGTGTCAAAGTGCAGATGTCTGATCCTCCTGTAATTATTTCTTGATCCAGAGGTTGGCCCCACTTCGCCTGTGTGCTGACTGGCTTGGCCCCCGGCTCCCCTCTCCTGCCATCATGAGGCAGCGCCATCCAGGTCCCATTCACAGGAACTGGGCCACCTCCCACCTGCCCTCTACCCTCCCCCCCACCCCCCCGGACTCATCTCCAATTGCACTGCAGTCTGGGAGTTACACTTCCTCCACACCTGCTCACTTATTCATTCAACAGATAGGTATCACCAAACAAGAATGTAATGCCTGGTCTCACCCTTTCAGGGAGGGTAGACCTTCCACATCAGTGCTTGGTTTTCTAGTTATCTGTTGCACCTACGAGCTGCCCGACCAAGTTTCCTCAGTAAACATGGGTTATGGTGACTTTTTATCATCATCATCATTATTATAACTCGTAGCATCATCTCCTCCCTCGTTCCATAGGCAATGCTGGTGTTAGTACAATCCCAAAATTGTCACTTGATCAGCATTAGCTTCCTAACCCATCGACTTTTTTAGAGACGTTTTATAAAAGCAGAATAGCTTTCCGATTCCTCTCAGATGCCCCCAATTAAGAGAGCTGCACCTGGGAATTGATGGAAAACCCTGCACTGGAGTGGAGTCTCCCAGTCAGAAATGCCCAAGTGCCTTCAGTTAAAGCCAAATCATTCTTCTCTAATATGGGTCCAGGGAGACTCCAGGCATTCATCAAACTAAGAATGTAAGGAAGGCTGACCGAGCCCTGGCTGGTTTGCTTCCGTGGTTAGAGCGTCGGCCTTGATGGGTCTGGATAAGATTCACAGTCAAGGGCATGCACCTAGGTGGCAGGCCTGATCCCAGCCCGGGTTCGGGCCTGTGCAGGAGGCAACCGATTAGTGTCTCTCTCACATCGATGTTTTTCTCTCTCTCGCCCCTCCCTCCCTTCCACTCTCTCTAAGAATCAATAGGGGGGAAAATCCTCAAGTGAGGATTAAAGGGGGGAAAAAGAGAAAAGCTGACAGAGAGCAGGAAGGGAGGCAGGATGAGGGCTGGGCTTACTCTTCAGCTGTAGAAGCTAGTTTTGGGGATGGGGGCCAGGAGGGCCAGTGTACTGGTCTAACGGAATAGCAGATACAAATGCAGTTTGGACGGATGTTGGCAGCACAGGGCCCGGTCCAGTGGGCAGGATCATAAGGAGGGTTGGGCCAAGGCAGCTGTGACTTCTGGGAGGCACGGAGGCTGCAGCTGCAAGGGTGGGGAGAAGGCCTGCTTCATGTGCCCAGATGCTGCACTGTGTGTGTGTGTGTGTGTGTGGGTGTGTGTGTGTGTGTGAGGTACCACCTTGAATTCAAACCAGCCTCTTGCTAGAAGGGAAGGTTGGCGTTGATAAATTTCTTAATCTCTTTTGATTCAAGTTTTTCCTCCTATTAAAAGGAGGTGATAATTCTATCAACCTCAGAGGACCATTACAGGGATTAAGTATAATAAGTATTACACTGAACCAGGCCTGGACTCAGGCTTCAACATTGACAAAGTGGTTATGATCATTGTGAGCTCACGCCCAGGGATGCCAATGTGAATGGAACAGAGGCCAACAGATGGGGACCCACTCCAGCAGCAATCAGAGGGCCTTTGGGGGAATGAGGGCTGAGTTAGGGGCACACAGGAGCTGGGCAGACCTCAGGCATCTAGGGCCACCCTCATCAATCGGGGTGGTGGGGGCTGGTGCAGGAAGTTAATGGTTGACGTCCTTCTGTTGCCCCATCAGTGTTGTCTGAGCCCCATAGCCCGGGAGGCCTCTGCTCAGACTGAGAGCTCACTGGATGCTGAGCATGAACCAGACAAGGGCCATTAGAGCCGACTCAGCCACGAAGACTGAACGGCTTATCTCATCTCCCCAGTGCAACCAAACCAAATCCATGAAAAATATTAGGTTTTCAAATGAAAAAGACAAACCATGTAGAGCAAACCAGCTGCTGGCAGCAGGCAGCTAATTGGCCTGTGTCTGTCAAAAAGCATTGAACTTCACAGGAATCAGGAGGCACTGACCAGAGTCTTACCTTCCAGGGTGGAGGGGACTTACCCAGAGTGCATTGCACCTGACACACCCATCTGCCCACTCACCACCACCCCAGGCCCATTCATTTTTCCTGTTGGGAAGATGAAACATGTCATCAGAAGATACAGCAGCAGAAGGGAGTTGGAGTTGCGTTCTTCAGCCAAACCACAGGCCTCCCCCTGTGCCCTGTAAGCCATACGTTCATTTGAAAAGCATTTCTTTAGTGGCTTCTTGTGCTGGGCAACTAAGACAGAGCAGTAGATAGAGTTCCCTTAACCCTGTCTCCACAGCATCCTTTTGGAGGTGGAATTTCAAGGGACATCCATAGCACAGGCTGCAATGATGGAGGTTTGTAGCCACTGAAATGTAGCTCCTCGGAAGGCATACCTATGTTTCCACGAGGGAATCAGGGAATCTTTAGCTGATCCCCTGAGGTTGAGGAGGCTCATTCCAGGGACTGGCGAGGGAGGACGCTCCAGGAGGGGAGCATAGCCTGTTCAAAGGCCCAGGGGCATGTGTGGGAGAACAGTCTCATTCAGGTTGCTGGAGCCTGGGGTACATCTGTGTATGTGCTGTTGGGGGAGGGAGGTCCAGAAATGAGGCTGGACTGGTGCGGAGCATCCTGGGCCTGAAGCACCAAGTGCACGAGTTGTGGTATATAACTTTGTTGTATTCTACTTGTTACAAAGACTGGCCGTGGTGCAGTGTGGGAAGGGTCTAAAGTCTAAGCAAAGGTGTGAATAGCAGAGTGTAGAGCTCATTGGGAGTCATGTTGGAGGCTAGCTACCACACCTTCTCACAGTGTATTCTATGAAGGTAGGTCTTGAGTTATGTCCATTTCATAGTGCCTAAGTTCTTGGCATATAGAATGTTCCAAGTGAAGGTAAATGAATGGATGGATGGATGGCCAGATCAATGAACAGACAGATAGATGATGAGTGGATAGATGGGCCAATGGATGGATGAATGGGTAGATGGATGAGCAGATGAATGAGTGGATTAGTTGATGGATGAAAATGACTTCGCTTTGATTACTTAAATCCAAAATGCTGGGCACTATGATAAGCAACCATCTTCATGGTTTGGTCTTTGACTAAAAGAATTTAAGTCTAGGTGGGGTCATCCAGTGCCCTACTCCATTCTACAGATTAAAAATCAGAGGCCAAGAGAGATGATGTGAGCTACTAATGATCAAATAATAACTTAGTAGAAAAACTGGGACTCAGACCTGAGGCTCCTCTTCCAATACTTCTTCTCCATCACCCACATGAAAGGTACTACGAATGCTTGCCCCATAATTCCTACGGATACCCGATGGAAGAGGAGGCTTCAGATAGAGGTAGGGAGAAAACACGTGATGGTCAAGTTTAAAACCGGCTGGACTTCACTGACCCAGATACCATCCCTTCTTTTCCTTAACACCCACCTACTTCTAATCAGTGAGTGTATCTGTCCTCTTACCAGATTCTAAACCCTCACCATGGGACTTCACCACAGACATGGGTAGCCCCCACTCTCCCTTCCCAGCATGCCCCAGTGTGCTTTGCTACTTTTGGCTGCATCTACCTCCAGACCCACTCCTTGTTAAGCCAGGAGCTTCTTAAGTGGACCTTTTCCTCTGCTGACACCTCCCTGTGGATGCACCATAAAGGTTGACATTTCTCCAGAGCCGGATGTTTGTGAAAAAAATGTTTTAGATGAATGCCAGGCCAGGCCTCAGGAAATGTCACGACGACTTTCCAAAGAGACCTGCCAGGAGTTCGGTCAAGTAAAAATAGCCACCGCGTGGTGCGGGATGTGGAGAGTAAAGACCACAGAGAAAAGAGTTTAAAATAATCATTTCTAAGTGGTTCTGGGCCTGAAGAATGTGTCAGACTGGCAGGCAGGAAAGCAGAAGGTGCGTGTCTGACTCGGGAGGGAGAAGGCAGAGGAGGGCAGCGGATGGGAAGGTGACGGGGCATGCAGCCGCCAGAGCACACTGTAAACTTTGGAAAATCCCTTTAAAATGGTGAGCCTCAGTTTATCCACCTGGAGTAGAGAAAAAGAGGGGTAGATATACTTAGGGGGAAAAATATATGCCTATCTATAGAGAAGCAAGAGAGAAACACTGAGAGACAAAAGGAGATTGGGAGAAATGGATGAAAACATTGCTAGTGTTCAATTAAGAAAAATATAAGGACCACGGACAGTTCCAGTTGGACCTCCTAGGTTCTTCACAGCCTGTGCACCCTTATTTCTTTCCCACCCTAACATATTACAAGAGGCATCCTGGATCGGTACATAGGGTTGGAGTCACCCTATTCCGGGAGCCAGCCCTGGGCTCATTCTTTGCCAGAAGCATAGTCCTGAGCAGGTTATTTCTCCAAGCTTAGATCGCCTTTATCTGCAAAATGGGGAGCAATTCTGTCCTTAAGCTTGTTGTGAGGAATCAGCGAATAAAGAAATCAGGCGCTCACCAAAGAATCTGCTACTTGGTAGGCGCTGAATAAATGTCTAAATGCCTAATGCCAGTGATCACTACCGATGTGAAGGGCCCCAACTTTTCTTGGCTTTCAGTTTCCGGAAGGAAAAGCCCGCCTCTCGTTGAAGCTGATAACTGAGTTCAAGGGGATGTGTTCTCTGTGGGGTTGTTAATGTGAAAACAATGGCAGACTTTAACGATTTTCAGTTTGTGCTGACAGTACGGTCCATGTGTGAGGAGCCACATTTTGGAAGGGAGGAAGCAAACATTTTCTGAACATCTGCTATTTGCCAAACCTTGTACTAACTGTTTTTACAGATGCTATTTTATGTAATTCTTAAGAAAGAATTGTACCACCCTGCCTTTTTGTTGTTGTTTTAAACAAGGAAGGGACTTAAAACATCAGAGAGGTACAGGCACTTGCCCAAGGTCACACAGTTTACTCGTTATTTTGAATCCGGACTGTTTGACAGCAAAACCCATGTTCTTTCTACATTGCTGCTCTAAAACTGCATCTAGTACATGGCAGAAAGGTTGAATTCAGCCACAGTTTGCACTCGATTTTCAAACTGCTTATGTCTTCTTCTCTTCCCCTCTCTCTTTACTTCTTTTTCTTACCTGCAATTAGTTTGTTTATTCCGTGGGAAATCTTGACTCAGTCCTAAGGCCCAGTCCTGACAGAAGTTTCATTATGCTTTCCTTCGCCCCACTTCTCCATTTGGAAGAATTCCACTTCATCCTTCAAGGCTTAACTCAAATGTCAGCTGCTCCATAGGGCCTTTCAGTAATCCCTTCAGCAAGGGAGAGATACCCTCCTGCATGCTCCCATGGTGCTTTGCACACATCACCTTCAGTGAAAATTGCCTTCTATCTCTTTTTTAATTTCAGACACCTAACATGATGCCAGGTACCTCATAGGAGCCACAATAGTATTTATTGAAAGAAGGAAGGGAGAAAAATGCTTCCAAAACAATAAGATGTATCAGTGATGATAGTGATCAGAATGCCAACAGCCAGCATTCACTGAGACACATGCTGGTCCAAGCTCTGTTCTAGGTTCTTTAAAAAAAATTTTTTTTTGTTAATCCTCACCTGAGTATATTTTTCCATTGATCTTTTAGAGAGAGTGGAAGAGAGGGAAAGACAGAGAGAAACACATAGATTAGTTGCCTCCTGCACACGCCTTGACCAGGGCCCAGGGTGAGGAAGAGCCTGCAACCAAGGTGCGTGCCCTTGGCCAGAATCAAATGCAGGACCATTTGGTCTGCAGGCTGACGCTCTATCCACCCGGCTAGGGCTGTTCTAGGTTCTTAACATGAAATCATTATCTCATTTAACGCTCACAGTACCCCCGAGGTCAGCACCACTAGCATCCCGATTTAACAGGCTAGATTACTTGTTTACAGTCACACAGCTAATGAGTAGATTTTTAGTGGAAGATTTAGAAGATAAATCTAGAAGATTTCGAAGAAATCTAATCAGTAACAGATGATTAGAGGGAGTTTGAACCCTAGCCGACTGGTGATGGCGCCTTCAAGGCCTACATCTCTGTGCTCTTCAGAGGACAGCCGCAGAGGAACGTGGGTCCTGAGTCTGACTCACTGACCCCACGGCTCAGCTTTGCCAGGTGTCAGCTGGATGAGCCTGCTAAGCATCTCTTCCTCGGCTGGACAAGGGAGCCAACCCCACCGACCCTGAAGGGTCATGGAGAGGATCACATGCCTATGACAGGGCCCAGCACATACTGAGCTTTCAACAAGCAATGGACCTCCCACACCTCCTGTTCCTCCGACTCTGCATCTGTTTGGGGAAGAGGAATCTGCCGTGGACATCTGCAACATTCCACTCCTTTACTTATCTAACAGATATTTACTGACCAGCTACTATGTGCCAGGCACTGTTGTGGGAATACAGCAGCAAACCAAATAGAGGAAGCCCATGCTCTCCTAGCACTTACCTTGTTATATTGCTTACATTCCTAGTACAGCTAGTAAACAAACACATGATCAAGCTAAGACCAAAAGAACGTAAAACAAGACAATGCAAGGCATGTCTCAGCGATACTGCAGGTTTGGTTCCAGACTACCACGAGTCTGACTCACTGACCCCACGGCTCAGCTTTGCCAGGTGTCAGCTGGATGAGCCTGCTAAGCATCTCTTCCTCGGCTGGACAAGGGAGCCAACCCCACCGACCCTGAAGGGTCATGGAGAGGATCACATGCCTATGACAGGGCCCAGCACATACTGAGCTTTCAACAAGCAATGGACCTCCCACACCTCCTGTTCCTCCGACTCTGCATCTGTTTGGGGAAGAGGAATCTGCCGTAGACATCTGCAGCATTCCAGTCATTTACTTATCTAACAGATTTTTACTGACCAGCTGCTATGTGCCAGGCACTGTTGTGGGGATACAGCAGCAAACCAAATAGAGGAAGCCCACGCTCTCCTAGCACTTACCTTGTTATATCGCTTACCTTCCTATTACAGCTAGTAAACAAACACATGATCAAGCTAAGACCAAAAGAATGTAAAACAAGACAATGCAAGGCATGTCTCAGCGATACTGCAGGTTTGGTTCCAGACCACCACGGTGAAGACAGTATTACAATCAAGCGAGTCGTCTCTTTTTGCTGGTAGAGGGTCTTGCGTTCAATTTGTAAAAACAACAACCACGCAACAGCAATAAAGCGGAGTGCAATAAAACGCGGTGTGCCTGTACTGAGGAATGGCTGGGGTGATGCTGCACTAGGGAGAGGAGCCAAGGAAGGGCTCTGGGGGGCGGGGGTGGCATTTTAGCCCCGCCCTGAATGAGAAGGTCTAGCCTTGGGAAGATCTGAGGAAAGAGCCTTCCTGGAGGAGGGAACAGCAAGGAGAAAGACCCTGAGGCAGGATCCGTGTGTGCGCTCCCAGTAAAGGAGGACTGACAGTGGTCCATGAGTGATGGTGGAAGGGGGTGGGGTCAGAGGCTGGGGATGCCAGGCATGCCAGGTCTTGGAGCGCCTGGAATGGGCATGGATTTGATTCCCAGGATGGATGGAAGGTAAGAATCAATTGAAGGGGCAATTAAACTAAGTCTTACTTTCTGACTCCACTCAAACAGATGCTGTCCATTAAAAATCATCTTATCCAGATCCACTGTTGCTCAGCGGTTGAGCATCAACCCGTGAAGTGGAAGGTCAAGGCACATGCCTGGGTTGCAGGCTCGATCCCCAGTGGAGGGCATGCAGGAGGCAGCCAATCAGTGATGTTCCTCTCTCATCAATGTTTCTATCTCTCTATCCCTCTCCTTTTCTCTGCCCTCTAAAAATAAAAACACATTTTTTTAAAATCATCTTACCCACTTCATAAGAAACAAGAAGGCTTCGGATGCATCTATCGCCTTAAAATGTTATCTGCATTATTTTCTGAGACTTATTCAAATCAATCTCTCTACAGAAAAATAGCAGAGTTGCTAATTTTAGGGGAAAGCCCTGAAATAAGGATGATGTCATTTCCCACAGGCTGTCGCTAGATTCCATTCGAGACTTTATCAGCTTCCAAAAACACTGCACAAAGCAATACCAAGCCACGATGGTTAATGCAGACAAATAGACCTTCTGGACAGATTTCGACGTGATAGAGGAGTTCACCACAATTGCCTCCATCTATAAACAACGATGAAATGAAGGGAGACCTGGGGGAACGTGGCCATCAGCTCTGTTCGCTGGCGGCCTCCTGAGCGGATGGTGACTTTGGCTGCACTGAGAGAGGTTTAGTATGGAGAATGCAGGCGGCGGTCTTTCCATTCTCCTCTGCTGGGATCCAGCCCTACTCGGGCGCTTTGCAGTATCCCGCAAGTTGTTTCGTTTCACTGGCAAACTAAATTAAAGGTATTACGTTTTACGAAATTTCACTGAAATTTTCCTTCTGGGGGATTTTAAAGCAGATCCAAAGAACATTCTCTTTCCATGTTTTTTGGCTGTACAGATATACACACTTTTATAGGAGAAACACATCATTTTTGGGCAATAAAATCACATAACAATGGCAGCATTTCCAAACATCCATTTTGCCAAATGCTCTTTCCAAAGCGTGACTTTTTTTTTGGAGACTCGATGGCTCTCTTACGTGTCGTTAAAATGTCACCTCTATCATGAAGGAGCAGATTAAGTGTGCATTAGTTGTGTTTTTTTCAGGAAATATTTGCTGGGTAAGAGACTCCTGACTGCCATTGTCATTACCGAAAAGGTCATCAAATTTGGAATGCTTGTCTTTTTTAAAAGAGTAATAGGCAGCTCTGCTTTAAGTCTGTCACCTGTTTTAAGGACCCGCTAAGACATAATTAGAGAAACTCTGAGCTACAGGCGATGTTATACACTTTCTCTCTCATTACAAAGCATCCTAATGATTGACTGTATTTTTAAGCTCCTGTTTTTATAAATGTAATCATGCTGATGGCATCTGTGGCCTTTTGTTTATTGCTTGCTTCCATTTCTCAGCGCATTCGCCTAGGAATGAATCACTGGGTGAATTTCACGTGGTGTTCTCTCCCCAGCCTTATCCCTGAATTCTTATTTATTGCAATCAAAGCAACTGCGACATCAGAGGTTATACTTTCACAGTTTGTTCTATTAAAATATTGTGTTTTACAGGAGAAGTCATGTATTATTGAGAATATAAGTTTTCTGGGACATCATTTTTAGGAGCTTTAAAAAAGTGGCGCTTCATATGCTGAAATTATTATTGAGTACAAATAAAACATTATTTATACCCTGGCCAGTGTGGCTAAATGATTAGGGTGTTCACCTGAGCACTGAAGGTGTCTCTGGTTTGATTCCCGGTCAAAGGCATGTACCTTGGTTGCAACCTCCAGTCTGGTTGGGGCGTGTGTGGGAGGCAACCAATTGATGTTCTCTCCCACATCAATGTTTTGCTCCAATACCAGCTGCCCTTTCTCTCTCTCTCTTCCCATCCACCTTCCCTTCCACTCTCTCTCAAAAAAAAAAATTCAATGGGAAAAATATCCTAAGGTGAGAATTAACCAAAAAAATTATTTATTATTAAAGCCAATTCACAATTGTTATTTAAAGTATTCTTTAAATGGAACTTAAACTACAGGTCTAGTTACAGACAAGTTTAACAAATCTGTACTTTCATTCAAGTATATGGCTACTCACCTACCCTGCACACACATTTTCCCCACTTATAGGTTATCTGTTCAGCTAATTGTAACAGATCTTTCTTTAAAAAAAATAAAATAATAAACTTATTGACATTTTAGGCATTAATAGAAGAAGTATTAGGGTTATAGACTTCTTAAGATCCACAAAAGTATAACATGATACATTCATTATGTGGCATAACGTAATAACAGACCTTTTCAAACATTCATGGCATCGGTATTTCCTGCAGAGCTTCTTTTTTTATTGTGGGAATATATTCATAACATACAATTTACCATTTAATCATCTTAAAGTGTACAGGTCAGTGACAGTAAGTACATTCACAGTGTTGTACAACCATCACCACCATCCATCTTCACAGCTTCTTCAGCTTCCCAAACTGGAACTCTGTCCCCATGACACAATAACCCATTAAATATGCTCTCTACAACAGTCCGCCCTGGAGTGAGCTTTTGGGACATACACTTGGCTCTATTAAGGTAGTTGCAGAATTGGCTGAAAATACAGAGAATTGAGTAACCACCTATGTAGGAAATCACAGTCCATGATGTGGGATCCAAAGTCTGGGAGGGCAGTGGCCTCCCTCCCCAGGGGTGAGTAACTAGCTGTGATTTCTGTACAGTCAGCGGTGGGGCTGACCAAGAGGTTGCTGGCCTCTCTCACAGGCAACACGAGAATACATTTTCTCACAAAGAAACTCTGTAAAGAAGATTTTTAAAAATGTTAATTTCCTCCCTGTATAAATATCAGTACAGTTTAGAACATGCTTTTGCATCCATCAACCCCTTTGACTCTCAAAAAAAAAAAGAACACTCTTATGAAATAAGCAGAACCAATATTGTCTGTCCTGCTTCATAGATGAGAAAGGTAAATGGCTTTTGTGGTGTCCTATGAATTGTCAGCGGCGGAGGTGGAATTTAAACAGAGAAATTTAAATTCTAAGTGCAAGGTGATCTCTACTTACTGCTTTGTAGGGATGAGCTGATGTATTTGTCAATGTCAGGTCAGGAAAATTGAAGCCACTTAAGGTATTTTAAATAGGAATGTATTTAGTGTAGGGAACTAGAGGCCTATCCAGTCCTTGCTGGCTGGGAGAAAGAGGTCGGAGAGGATCGCTGTGTTTCAGAAAATGTGGAAAAGTAGAAGTTACAAGGAAGCTACTACAGATCTCAGTGCCTGCAAAAGGATGTCTGCAAGCCCCATGTCCTGTCTGTGGAAGGCCATGCTGTGCCCACAGAGCTGCCGCTGGAGAATTGAATCTCCTCCTCTTCCATCTCAAACGTCCCAGGCAAGGGGCCTCTTCTAGGCAGACTCTTCCTGATCTCTGCTGGCAAGGGAGTCTGGGAAGTGTAGTTTCCAGGCTTCCAGCCCCATGAGGTTCAGGGATTGCGTAGAAAAGCAGGGATGATACTATTAACAAATAGTAACATCCAGCAGCTCAGTTATTAGCTGGAATCACAGCTAAAATGAAGAGAGTAAAAATCAGTAACTGTGTGTTAACCCCAGATATGGGTGTCTTTCTCTTGTCTCCTGCCACATGGTGCTGGGATCCATGTGCTTTCCCGCCTAGAGACCTCGTGAGGAAGCTGGGAAGAATTCAGTGCCCTCCGAAAGGGGAAATGGATGAGGGAGAGAAGGGTGGATGAGCAGGAGAGGGTGACATTGGGATGAGCAGAAACCTGAGCCCGCTCCAGGTAAGAGGCAAAGTAGAATTGCAGAGAGGAGCCCAGGCTCTCAGTTGGGTTGACTAGTTTTCATTCCTGCTTCACTACCTACTGGCTGCGTGACCTTCCCTTCTGGGTACGAGTTTCTTTAATTGCAGAAGGAGTAATGGTACAATGATATGTACGTCATAGGGTCCTTGGGAGCACTTAGCACAGTCTCCACCTGGCACACAGTACGACGAGCTCAGTAAACACTAGGTGTTCCTGGAATGAGCTCAGGGAGTCGGGCTGGCCACCAGGGTATTCCTTGTCGAGTGATAGAACTCGCTCTGCATGACGATTTCTCCACTGCAGAATCTTATAGCTGGGACTCGATACAGGGGTTTTAACAGTGAGTGCTTAAACCTTATTATTTTTGCTGTTATTATTTTCCTTATTATTATTATTTTATAGTGAAATAGCATGACATAGTCACATACGCTTTCCTTTCTTTTATCTTTATTCTTTATAATTTTGCAACAACCCATAAGGCAGGCAGGTACCTCATATCTTGCAGGCGAGGGCACCAACACCCTGGAAGGTGAAGTCCCTGGTTGAACTTGAGTTCTGAGCAGCAGCTCTAGATTAGCAGTAGGACTACTTATTGATGTCCTTGACTTGCAGTTCTGTCCTCAGACCGCCCCCCCCCCACTTCCCCTTTTCTCCATGGTTCTCTCTGGCCTTGAAGTTTCTGACAAAACTCACTTTAGAACAGACCACGGTTGCCTTTCTGATATATTTAGCCAGCTCTGTCTGGTTATCCCTGGACAAAGAATAAAGGAAAGTTTATCCTATATCCTGCCTCTAGAAGGGTAGTTACTGGTTTTGTTCTCTGTGTAACCATGGACACACTCCCCAGCCTCTCTGAGCATGGGTTTCCCCACATTTTAATTGAGAACGGATGACTGCAGAAGCACCTGACTTGGTGCCTGGCATGTAGTAAGCATGGAGCCACCAGGCCTTCCCCTTCCCTCCCACTCTCCATGCTTCCCTAGGCTCCTTCTCCATCTCTCCCTGTCCCTGACAGTTTCAACTTACTGCCCTTCACCTTCAAGCTGCTGCTCCCAACATCCTTCAACGTTGATGCTCCTGAAAAGAACTAAGATAAAATGAAGATGTTTTGGAGGCATCTAACCACTAATGTAGCCTTGACCTTTTCAAATGGAAACGCGGGACGCGAAGTCCTAATTTCATTGTACGCCGATTGAAACATGAAGGTATTGACCCCGAGTCTTGTTTGAGCTGGGGACACAGGGCCCGGAGTGATGGACTGCTTCTGAGGTCCGGAGGAGCTGCTTCTGACCTGTGACCCAGCTCTGTGGCCCTCCCCGACCTGGCGCACACCCGCCGCCTCCTCCCCACTCTCAGTCGGCCCCCTTCATTTAATTTGAATCCTCATCCAACAGAATATAAGGTTTGGAGCCCGATGGCAGGCGTTCCTGTCTTGGCTCTGACCATTACTCTCTAGCCAGGTAGCTTTGAACAAGACTCGTAGGTTCCTTGAACCTCAGTTTCTCATTGAGACACTAATAAAATTAATTACTTGGGCTCTCTGAACACATTGCTAAATAAATAGAACAATCTTGGTGATTGAGCATTGCTGTGGGCCAGGACCTATGGGAAGTCAGTGTTGTAAAATCCGATTTATGGAGGAGCCCATTGCTGAGAGCTCTGGCACCTGCAGCGGGAGGGCAGCAGCTAAGGAGTGGCAGAGCTAGAGTGGATGTCAGCACCCTTCCTCTTCCTACCAGACCACACCAACTCCCTCAAAGTTGTTTATTTACTCATTAGACAGTGCTCAGTACATGCCGGGCACTCTTCCAGGCACCTAACGAATATTCACTCATGTACTCCCCATGTGCAATGATGTAGGTAATATACTGCCGTTATCCCCATTTTACAGATGAGGAAACCAAGACACAGGAAGGAAAGTGACTTGCTCAAGTCACACTTGTAATGGCAGTCAGTATTGACACCCGGGGATCTGGCTCCAAAGCGCAGACTTGTGAACACTAAGCTCTGCCACATCCGGCTCCAATGCCCTGGGTGGGGACAGCTTCTACACCAGGAGACACTGCTGACCTGTGGCTCTTACAGTCAGCCTCCACTCCCGTCCCCAAGTCCCTTCTCTTTTGGAAGAAGAAAGCGGAACTGGATCTCTGGGATCCAGAGAAGACAGGGCTGATATGGGAAACTGGGGCAGCCCGGATGCCTGCACAGTATGGATTCCCCGGCTGAGGCAAGTCTTGCTGACAGCAGTGGTGATGAGACTCCCGGGGCCAAGCCCTGCTAATGTATTCTGTCCCTTTTAAGAGCGCCTCTAATTGCATGGATGGGTCAAGGGCCATGGTCTAAAATGTGTGGCGGTTACACTACTAATCTTCCATAAACTCAGGCAGTGCAGGCTGGGGAATTGTAGGGCTGGAAGGGATCTTTGAGAGCGTGGTCTGTAGCCCACTACTTCCTTCACCCTCTGAACCTGATGGCAGGATGGGCCACGTGACTCAACCAAGGTTATGCTCCACGGAGTGGCAACATTCTAGGACCGTTCATTTACCAGGATAAAGGGTTTTCAGTTTGGTTTCCTTGTTATTGGAAAGGCCTTCTCCTTAGTCCCTGGAAATCTAACAGATGAAGGCTCAGGTGAATCTTTCTGTTGATTTTCAGAAGCGAGGGTACATGTGTAATAATCAGTAGGTACAATGTCTCACTCACCCTGTCTCCCTCTTAGCCACGGCTCCTAGGAACTCGGTAAAATTAGGAGGCCCATGTTCTTTGTGATATTGGAACCAAGGCTTTATTAGCAGCAGGAACTTCCAGTTTCAAAGGTTTATCAGGCGAGTATTCTAGTTTTAGCTTCATTCCATGTCTAGTTTGCTATTTTTCTTCTTAAAAAAGTCTATTGAGCCCTGACAAGTAGCCCAGTTGGTTAGAGCATTGTCACCATATGCCAAGGTTTCAGGTTTGATCCCTAGTCAGGGCACATACAAGTGTCAACCAATAAATGCATAAATAAGTGGAATGGCAAGTCGATGTCTCTCTCTCTCTCTCTCTCTCTCTCTCTCTCTCTCTCTTTCTCAAAATCAATTAAAAAACAGTTTATTGAATCATACATTCTGGGGTGGGATGAGAAAATTTGTATATTTTTAAAAATAACAAGACCCATCTTTGGTGAAAGAGCAAGGAAATAAGGCTCCTCATATACTGCTGAGACAAATCCAAGTTGTCACAACTTTACAGAAAAGTTGGCAATGCACATGAAAAGCTTTGAAATTCACTATATTATTAGCTGAACATTTCCCAATGCTAGAAATTGCCCACAGTGTTTCCCATAAAAGGTTGATTTTTGCAGTCTTATTTATGATGGGAAAGCTGGGAAAATCCCAAATGTTTAACAGAAGGGGCTTTAGATAAATAAAGTATGGGACACCCATATAAGGGAAAGCAATCTTTAATAATTAATAATAATAATAAATAACTGGGGAAGAAACAGGTCCTCAGACCTTCAGGCCCTATGCTGAGGTGCAGTGTCCCCTTTGGAAGCAACTTGCTTTCACTGGGCATATCTCCTCTCCCCTAGAGAGTCCCCCAGGATCTGACAGTTGCAGGGTGGTGAACTCAAGTCATTTGCTTCTTCATTTATTCATTCATTCTCTCCCTCATGTATTCAGAGTTATTTTCCGAGTGCCTAGTAATATGCCAGGCACTGGGCTATGAAAATAAAAATAAAAATGTGACTGTGTCTTCAAGGAATTCACAGGCTAATGGGAGAAGCAGCACAGACCATGTTAATACTGTGTGAAGCATTACAGTAGAAGAATTTCCAGGTTCAGGGACAGGGGCATCTTTAAGGGCTTAGCCTTGAACTCATGGGGGAGAGTGGAGACTTGCACAGCCCACTGATGGGCTTGTCTCTGCATCCCAACGCCCAGCCCTGGCCTCGCTCCTGAAAGGACCCAGACAGAGCTGTGTGGAGGGATTGGATGCTTGCTGACCTCCCCACCCCCCAGCTCTAAACCTCAGTCATTCTAAGAGCAGATTGGTGCCAGCTGGCCAGATATGGGAGCCGGGTTCTGAAAAATGCTCAATAGAAGGGAAATAAATTGGAAACCGCTGCTCCCATTGTCCTCCTGGCATCTGAAGAGCCGCCCTTTATTCCCCCGTCTCGTAGCCAAATGAGCTTCTGCCTCCAGTCAGGGCCCTTGGGTCCACTGCCCAGTGGCAGATACTTCTGCACGGAACAGCTCATTGGCGGAGCTGAGATGACTAATAACAGCTCCTGACAGCCTTTCATGGTTTTCCCTAAATGTTCCTTCCTCCACACAGAAAAATTTAATAAAAATATGGATTAAAGCGGAGACCGAGACCAGGAAAATCAATGGTCTCTCGGCTGTGTTATTGTAATACGTTCTGTGCCTGTGCCACTGAGCAGGGGAGAGGGGGTCAGTGGGTTCAGAGATCTGCCTGTGAGGGAGAGGCAGAGAGGAGCTTCCTGGGAAGGGGCACTGTGCCTAAGACAGGGGTGGGGGCGCGTGGATATCTCTAGGCTGCTCTCGGCAAGGATGGGGCATGAGCCAGGGCGTGCTGTGTCCTAGGTTTGCAGGGGGTCTGAAACCTCCTTGGCTGATGTGATGGATAATCTGCTCTGTGTAACGACTTTATTTATTATATGTAAATTAATTAATTGTTCCCATGCAAAGCAATAGTATACGTAGTCCCCCACCCCTGAATTACTACGTTTAGTTAACAGCAAAACAAATTGGTTTCCAAAACATGCAACACCAGCTTAGCAGCCGGAAGCATGTTAATTACACAGGACTTTCTCTTCTATTCATTACAGTGATGCCCAAAGTGCTTCTAATTGGGTTTGCTGTGCTCCCTATCTGTCCATTTTGTTCCTGATTGCCTTGAAAGCAGTTAAACACTGCTGTCTTGAGATCTTCTCTGTAATTCAGACTTTATGTCATTCAGGCCGCAGATCTCCACCCCCAACCCTTTTTGGCACGTTGCTGAGGGATTCTAAATGGACCCTGTGCAGGGGTCACTCCACGAGAAAGCTGCCATTCTCAGGGACAGCGACGAGGCGGGTCCTCTCCCCTGGGCCGCCTCTGCGGCAGGGACCCGATTCTCCACGTACGGATGGCAGCAGGGGCTCTTGCCACACCTGCGGGCACAGCAGGTACCAGTTGCCCAATGTGAGATGGTAAATATGGCGTAGATCTGTGCAAGCTGCAGGATCGATTATGGAACATACGGCTACATCAGCCTCCAACTGTCTGTGTCAGGTTTCTGCATCCACCTGGGCTCCCCCAGGCGTGTGTGTGTGTGTGTGTGTGTGTGTGTGTGTGTGTGTGTGTAGAGCAGTTGTAGGACTAGAACAGACACTGCCCAAGAGACATGAGATGAGGGTTCAGGCTGGGCAGTGCTTCCAACAAGTTCTCTGGCTTTGGAAAAATCATTATTCTCCTCTTGACTCTCTTTTTTCCATCAATAGGATATACAGGTTTTTGAGGGGGATTCTTTTCACACTAGAGTCTCTTGGAAAAGTCAGACGTCAAAGGCTTGGGGTGGGGTCCGGGTCTTTTTATAAAGTCACAAGTAAGTCCCAGGTGGGCCTCCCTCCAGCCCTCTGGCTCCTCCTGCCTCTCACAGCTGGCTCTGTGTCCACCCTCCTGGAGTTTCAAGCCTGCACTTGCCCCAGCCACACACCCAGGGTGAAACTCCCCCCTCACCTTTTTCTCTGAGGACTCCAAGGCGCTCTGCACCGGGGGGAGGAGGCTCTGTTTGTTGGGCTCAAGGGATCCTGTATTCTGTTGTAACATCATTTTATTCTAACCCTGCCTTCCCCCACCTGTTGGTCACACTGTGATGTGCACATTACCTGAGCTGCTGAGGTTGGGCCCAATAAGACAGCAGACTGGATTCCAGATCCGTCCAGAGAGGACAGTAAGACACTTCAGAGGAAATCCGACTGAACACCAAAGAGGGGGCAAAGCAAGTGTGATCCCCAAGGGCTAGACGAGACCCCGGTGTCTGGCTACAAACCCACTTTGTCATTCCTGCTGTCCATGCCCATCCTACCACTTCCCCACCTGTGCCCACTCTTCTCTCCTTCCCCCTCTCAACAGAACCCAGGGATCTCCTATGGGAGGAAGCCTCATGATACAAATAAGCAATGGTTTTGGAGTCAGGCCAATCTGGATTCTAATCCTGACTGCTTATATCCCTGGGTGCTGTTTGCACCCGTAGGGGCACCCCCCTGTTCAGCTCTGGGCACTGTTCCCCTCCAGCCCATTCCCTTCAGACATCTCTTTATGCCTGCAGGGCCAGGCTTCCTTCCAGCCTGTGGTGGAGACCACTTCATCCACCTGGCCACACAGCTAGACTACATTTCCCAGACACCCTGAGTTAGGTTGGGTCATGTGATGAAGTTCTGGCCAATGGAACATGGGCAAAGGGATGTAGGACACTTGCAGGTCTGGCCATAAAAAACCTCCCTTGTGATCCTCTTCTTCACAGAGTCTCTGCCGATGAGTCCAGGGCAGCATTGGAAGCCACCTGAGCTTGGCAGATCCTCCATCAGCCTGGGTCCCTGAGCACTCCCCCGTTTCCCCTACCCCCACTAATGCTGATTGGATTTTCTGTGGAGTGAGGAGTAGACTTTTATTGAGCTACATCACTGAGATTTGGGAGCTTACCTTTTATAGCCCCGAACATTATTTAATTAGTATACAACCACACAGCCAGGTCATTCCTGTCTCCCAGGGGACAGATCTGGAATCCAGTCTGCTGTCTTTTTGGGCCCAACCTCAGCAGTTAACCAGGGCAGCATCTGGGTGTAGCCATGGGAGTGGTGCCAGCTCTTCACTTTTCTATGCATTTTCTTTTCTCCCTTGTCCACTTACCCTCCTCCTGCTTCTCTGAGTGCTGGGCCAGGGCAGCCAAGTTCCCAGCAAAGGAAAGAAGACTGTGCAGGCCTCAGAGGATACATTTCTCAGGGGCTGCAACCGGCCCCATGCAGGCACCCCCCACCCCCCAGTAAATGATGCCTTTGTGTGAGGATCACGCTCCTTCCATGCAGTGCGCCGTCGCGTGTGCAACTATGCTGGCATCTCGGTCAGGCTCAGAGGCCAAGAGAGGGAGGACAGGGAGGCGTCCAGCAGGGACACCCATACAAGGAAACTGACACCCCCACCACCACCCCCACCGCTGCCACCTTGCTAAATAAACTCCAGGTGCACACTGACCCAGGGCACTGTGGATGTCTGTTATCCCTGTTGCCATGACAACCAGTCACAGTACATGTTGACAAGAGTGATTTTATTCCTGCTGGGAGGGCAAAGAAAAGCATGGCCCATGGAGGACCTCGGGGTCCTGGAGGTGGTGAAGAGTGTAGAGCCAGGGGAAGGTCTAGTGTGGGGACTTGCAGGCTCCCTCTGCAACATGGGAGGTGCTGGGAAAGGGTGCAGGCCTGCCTCTCAGAGCCCCTGGGAGGGCTCTAGGTGTGCTCTCGAGGGGGAAGCCTTGGGGAGGAAGGGGCAGGGTAGATGTTACAGTGAGGCGGGGGTGGGGGGTGGTAAAGCTTCATTGGACAGGCATCCTCTGAACCCTGTCTGGTCCTACGGCTGGGTCTGCAGCTGGGAGTCAGATGCACCTGGTCCTGCCCTGCCCACGTGGAGGTGGCACTCTCTTGGGGCCTCCATGTTCCCTGGCTGTGTGTACCCCATGTGACACCCAGTTATTCTGTGTTGTTCTGGAGAATCTTCAATGTTAGGAAGCCTCACAGGGCTTTGAAGCAGGGTGGGCCTCCCGTTGGCTCCAGCCTCTCCTGCTCAGTGAGCCTCCCCGCGCCCCTCTGTGTCCTTCTCGGCTGGCTGTGGACTGCGCAGCCTCAGCTGTGTGGGTATTGAGGGGAGTCTCCTGGGGAGTCTGGGGAATGGCCTTCCCCGCCCCTCCTCACTGATGTTTGTGCCCTGGACCCCGGAGCAGCTGTGCCATGGATGACCACAGTGTCCTCCAGTTCTGGACCTAATCTCACCGGGGTTTCCCTCACATGTTCAAAAAAGCATTTTTCCAAAAGCAAGTTTATAGTCATGTCTTATTGACCTGTTCCCGAGCTGTGTGAGGCAAGCCGGGCAGATGTCAAGCTTCAGGTTTGCCTATAAGGATGCTGTCCCAGGCTGATCTCTTCCTCTGTGAGACAAGAGGGTTCTCCTAGTCTCTAATGTCCCTTCAGCAATCACTTCCTGTGACTCTAATATGCACACACATGCAGGAGAGACCCCCTACACACACAATCACACACACACACGTGCACACACAGGCACTGGAGCTGATGGGTATATGTGCGCACACAGACATGGCTCCATGTTGACTGTGATGTGCACACACACACAGTCCAAGTGGTGCTGTTTCTCCCCAGCAAAATGCACGCTGCTTTTGCCCTGAAACCGGGCTGCAGAATCTCTGCCCTTCCCCTGCGTTCACACTCAGTGGGAACCACTGGTTCTAACTCCTGAAGATACAGAAGACGGCTCAAGCTACGTCCTTGACCCAGAGGATAGGAAGTAACTGGCAAATGCTCCGTGGCAGAAGCCAGCCTCCCCAGGGAGGCCCTGTGGTCAGTGCTGTCGGTCAGGGCCCCAGAGCTGAGAGGCAATGATCTAACTGGGGAGAAGAAGCCAGGGGTCTAAGCATGAGCAAAGAGTGTGGGGACTCGGTGAGATGTGCTGTCATCACCAGAAGAAAGAGCAGATCCCCAGATAATCTGGATGAAGTCTCCAGTGACCTGCCAAGAACCTGAAATTCCATGAATAGTATCTCTTTCTCTGAGGTCTGCAAAGGCCTCTCTTGAGATGAAAACGGTCCCCAGGGGAGTGGCACAGTCGGACACCTTGGTTTCTTCTTTCCTAACCCTTCGGCATGGTTTCGTTAATCAGTGTGTTTTTTAAAGCCACATCATAGGATCTTGAAGTAATGGGACGTAGGCTAAATATATTTGAATAAAGAAACGCTGTGGATAAAGGGTATGTTGAAGCATTGTATATGTATTGAATTTTGAGGAAAGAAGGAAAAATCTATGAAAGTAAAACAGAGATGACAGGCAGCATCAAGAAAGAGACAAGCCCGGACACCAGGTCCCAAAGCCATCCTTCCCTGTCACCTGCAGCATCACCTGAGGAAGATGCCTTCTCTCTGGGTCTCGGTGCCTCACCCACAAACTGAGGGGCTGGGCCACAGGACCTCGAAAGGTCCCTCCTACTCTGATTCTGCACAGTGTTAGGACCAGCTTTACCCCCATGACTACTGTAATCCCAGCAACAGGAGTTCTTTGTATAGAACTTCCTAGTTTGTAAAACTTGTTTGTCCTCATCACCCCACCTGCTTCTTACAGAAACAAAACTCAAGTCCCGTACGGAGCAGTGATGTACACAGCAGGGACGTGTCACCTCTCCAGGGGGCCAGGGTTGCTATCTCTGCTTGCACCCAACATATTGTTAGATGCAACACGGGTGGACAGACTGGAATTGATGAGCTGACACCCCTTGGGGATTCTAGGAGAAAGACTTGGAGTCGGCAGTAAGTGAGAACCCCCCTGGCTGTTCGTGGAGGCGTTTCTTCCAGCCTTCCACCACCTTTCCTTGCCTGCAGGACCCTCTGGGCATCCTCTACATTTGGGGGGATGTTCTTAGCAACACTGGTGACCACAAGAGGCATGTTGCCTGGTTGGCTGGGAACAGTCAACAGGGTTCCTCTGGGTGGTTGGCAGGAATAAGACTCCCAGACAATGGAAAAGTCTGGCTTATCTAGCTGTTTTGCCATAAGCCTTTGACTATGTTGATCTGAGCCTTTAACCAGCAGTAACATCATTCTATGATTTGACAAATGCTGTAGCGCACTGATTGTGGCCAAGAGTGAGCCCAGGAGTCCTGAGTCTTTTTGAGGGCTCATACATGATCTGTGTGACCTTGGGTAGGTTGCTGAACCTCCCTGGGCTTTATTTCCTCATCTGCCAGATGAAGCCATGGTTGCCTGCCCTGGCCCCACCCCAGGCTGCTGTATAGCTCCAGTGAGACCAGGGGTGTGAGAGAGCTTTCAAGAGGGTAAGTCACTCTATTGGTACAAAAGATGCCTGCCCACTGGATTTGATATTAATAGGGAGGAGGACAAGAGGAGAGGAGGTAGAGAGAGAGGAGAGAAGAAGGTGCAAAAAGGAGGGAGGAAGGACAGGAGGAAAAGAGGGAGTAGGAAGAGGAGGAGAAGAAGAAAAAGGAGGATGAGAAGGACAGAATAAAAGACATTGAGGAAGAGAGGAAAGGGGGAAGGATGCAAAGGGGAGGAGAAGCGGGGGTAGGCTCCTTTAAATCTGCCTCCTGCAGGTCAGGGTCCTAATTGCCTGATGAAGACACTGCTGGGTCTTCCTATTAGACACAGCAATTCTGCTCGAGGCTGATGCTTTAATGAACCCACACCAGAGAGGTGTGTGGGGGAGAGGGGAGCATAAAGGAACAGACAAGTGATCACTCTCCTCATGCTCCCATGTTCTTACCTCCCCTCCCCTACTGTTTCAAAATTGTTTTGTTTGTTTTTTTCTGTGCAACTTCCAGAGCTTGGAAAGAATTTGTACGTTCAATTAATCCCTCTTTAATTCTCCACCATCACTTTCCTGGAAGCTTAAATAAGAGAAACTCTGCAAAGGAAATAAGTCATGTCACAGAGTCATTTCTTGCTTCTGTGTTGATGATCAGGGGAAGGAGGGGAGAAGAGAGAGGGAAGGGAAGGGAAGGGAATGGAATGGAAGGGGAGGGAAGGGGAAAAGAGAAGAGAAGAGAAGAGGGGAGGGGAGAAGAGAAGAGAAGAGAAGAGAAGAGAAGAGAAGAGAAGAAGGGAGGGGAGGGGAGGAGAGGGGAGGGGAGGAGAGGAGACACCTCAAACCCTACCAAGAGGAGGGAGAAGCTCAGAGCTCCAAGATTAGGCACTCAGGACTACATTTAGAACCAATTTGTAGACAAGTTGGAGGGAGTTCAGAGACAAGCCACCCAAACAATTAGAGGCAGGCAGCTTAATTGGCCCAGCTTGGCGAAGCAACTGCTAAGCAGGGAGCATTGGGGAGTCTGCAGCCAGAGGAGGCAGCATCAACACCAGTGAGGGGGAGGCACTGTGTAGCTTGTACGCAGAAGGGGGTCCAGAAAAGAAATGGGGCCCAGAGAAGACAGGATCCAGCTCCACCGGGCCTGGCGCTTGGGTTTTCTCTGGCCACGTGGCGAACCCTCCTCACAGGCCATTCCTCCCCAAGCATCAGCGACAGCAGGGCACTCACTGTTTAATGCAGTCTTACAGCCGCCCTGCAGGGCAGAAGCGTTCATGCCACTTTTGCAGATGAAGAAACAGAAGCGCAGGGATGTTATGTAACTTGCCCAAGATCTCTCGGTAGTAAAAATAAAGATTGAAACTCAGATCAGGTTTGCTTTTAAGCACAGGCTCATTTCTGTGACACAGCAGCACCTCCTGGGAGCTGTGAGGGAAGGGAAGAGACAGGGAGAGGAGCCCCTATGGCTGAGGCTCCCAAGGGCTCCTTATCCAGCTGAAGGCTACCTGGGCAGGAAGCCAAAAGATGACCAAGTCATAAGGCGTGCTCTGTGCAGTGCCTTAGACCAGCAGGGCCCCATGTCCTTAGGCCCCTGTGTCCTGAGGACCCCGCTCCTCTTTCCAGGTGCTCTGGGCCTCTTTGCTCTCTGAGGTCCCACTGGAGTGTCACAGGGAGAGTACCGGACTTCTGGCCAGACAGATGTGGCTTGCAATTCTCCCTTTTACAAAAAAAAAGGCCTCAGGCAAGTTACTTAACTTATCCAGGCTTAAACAGAGATCACCACATCTGCCTTAGAAGGCTGTCGTGGGAGCACATGGGGCAGTGAGCATGCAGGTGCTCTGTGAATCGCCAGGTGCCGAATGCAAGAGGATGTTATCAGCAACAGTAACCTAATTGCATTCTAACTCACTGTAGACACCACTGAGCATCTCTGGGCTTCTCTTACTTCAGGCTCCCACCTGGCACACCCATTCCCCAATCCACACACGCCCTGGTCTGCAGTGGGGCTGGCCTGGAATTAGAGCTGACCCAGAGGTGGCTCTGGAGGCAGGCTGTGAACACCAAGGTGAAGACTGGGTCAGCCATCTGCCTGGCAAGCAGAGGCGACCGACGTCAGAATGTAAGCAGACGCCAGCACTGCAAATGCACAGCAGATGGCCCATGGCCGCCTGGAGTCTGAGATACATGGAACCGGTCAACACGGCGGGAAAGGGATGCAGACCCAGCAAGATGTCTTGTACCTGATGGGACAGAGCCCAGAAATGGAGCGGAGGGAGGGATGGGAATGTGAATTGAAAGTAATAGCTCCAGGTGCTTCCTGGCACTTAGAGGCACCTTCAGACCTCCTTTGATTGTTGGGGCATTGGCAGGCCTAGGAGATGGGCTCTCCTGTGGCCGTGGTTGCCCGGGTCCTGTTGACGCCATGACGAGGAGCAGCAGATGCAGCAGACAGGGAGGTGCCCTGGGGAGAGCCCAGGCTGGACTTGAGTCCTGGGAGAATCGGGCCTCACTGTCTGGACCTGGAAATTACTCCTGGCCCTTCAGTTACCTCTGCTGGACACAAATTATAGAAGAGCCAACACTTAGCAAGTGCCTGCTGTGTGCCTGGCTCTGGTCTAAGGCTTCACATGGCTGACTTTTTGGGTCCTTAAAGCATCCCTCTGGGGAGATGTCATTATTATGCATTATTATCGCTATTTCCCAGAGGCCCCACAGGGAAACCAGCCCAAATGGCAAAGCTGAGGTTTACACCTAGGTTTTCTAGCTCTGGCGCCCGCCCCCCTCCCACCCTTAGCCACTGCATGCTGCAGCCTTTTACATCAATCCTGGCCCTGGCCGGTGTGACTTGGCTGGGCATGGTCCCATGCACAGAAGGGTTGCTGGTTTGATTTCTGGTCAGGGCTCATGCCCAGGTTGCAGGCTCAGTCCCCAGTGGGAGGTGTGCAGGAGGCAGCAGATTGATGTTTCACTCTCACATCAGTGTTTCTCTCTCTAAAAAAATAAATAATATAAAAGATAAAGAGATGGTTTCTGAGGTTCTTCACAGAATCTCAGAAAATCAGTGATGGGCCAGACCTTGAAAATAATATGGCATGATCTGCTTCTTTTACCAATGAGGAGACCCAGACAGACAGGTGCCCTGCAGTGAGCAGACCTCCAGCTCCAAAATGCAGTCACTACATGATTCAAAGGCATCGGAAAGAGGAAGATTTATCTCTCAGACAGATGTTGGCTGGCACCACAGCTGGGTCTGCCCACATAGTTGCTGCATTGACAGTGCATGTGTTGATATCATCAAAACCTCTCTTCATCAAGACCTTTGGATATATGGCCAAAAAAAATCTAAAGTGGTGCTTTTTGGCTGTTGTGGTTCACAGATGCCTTTGGGAATCTGGGGGAAGGTATGGATTATTTGGCAA